>NC_025998.2:17522340-17543848 GCF_000442705.2 Elaeis guineensis | reverse complement strand
AACTGAAAAAAATATTAAAATCTTTCGATCTGATCGAGAAGGAGAATACTTATCAAGTGAATTTCTAGATCATCTTAAAGAAAAAGGGATTCTCTCAAAATGGATCCCTCCTTATACATTGCACTTGAATGGTGTAGCAGAAAGGAGGAATCGCACTTTATTAGATATGGTGCGGTCCATGATGTGCCTTACAGATTTGTCTTTTTTTTTTTCTGAAGATATGTCCTAAAAACTGCTGTCTATATCCTGAACAGAGTACTTTCAGAATCTGTGTCAAGCACTCCATATGAGATATAGAGAAGTAAAAAACCTAATCTTAAATATCTTAAGATTTGGAGCTGTTCAGCTTATGTTAAAAGAAATTTTGGATATAAATTGAGTGCTAAGACAGATAAATACTTATTTGTAGGTTATCCAAAAGAGAGTATGGGATACCTCTTTTACCATCCTACTGAGCAAAAGGGTTTGTCAGTAAACATGCCATTTTTATGGAAAAGGAGTTTACCTAGAAAGAGGCAGTGGGAAGAAAATTGAATTGGAAGAAGTTCAGGACCTACAAATAGAACTACAAGATGATTTTCAACCAGAAGTACCCATTGATGAGGTACAACCATAAAATATACCTCTTCTTCGAAGGTTAGAAAGAGTGCGAAATGCACTTTTGAGGTATGGATTCATTATTGAAAATAATGAAGCCCACATCATTGAGAATGACAAATCTTTGACCTATACGGAAGTTGTTATGAGTAAGGACTCAAATAAATTGTTAGAGGCTAGAAATCCGAAATGGACTCAATGTACTTTAACCAAGTATGGACTTTGATTGATGCATCAGAAGGTGTGATCTCTATTAGATGCAAATGGATCTATAAGAAAAAGATTGGAGCAGATGGCCAAGTCAAAACTTATAAGGTCAGATTGATGGCTAAAGGTTTTAGGCAAAAACAGGGTATTGATTATGATAAAATATTTTCATCTGTTGTCATGCTCAAATCTATACGGATTATGCTTGCTATAGCAGCATACCATGATTATGAAATATAGCAAATGGACGTAAAGACCGTCTTTCTTAATAGTTATCTTGAGGAAAAGATTTACATGTTTTAGCTAGAAGAATTTATCTCAAGTGAGAGAACAAATCAAGTATGTAAGTTTAAGAAATTCATTTATAAATTAAAGCAGGTTTCGAGGAGTTGGAACATCCGCTTTGATGTTATAGTCAAAGAGTTTGGCTTTATCAAAAATATGGATGAACCTTGTGTATATAAGAAGATTAGTGGAAGTGCCATTGTCTTCTTAGTTTTATATGGATGGCATACTTCTCATTGGGAATGATATCCCAATGTTACAATCGATCAAGACATGGCTACAAATAAATTTTTTATGAAAGATTTGGACGAAGCATCCTATATATTAGGTATAAAAATCTATAGGGATAGATCTAAGAGGATGTTAGGCTTGTCCCAATTCAGGTATACAGATTTTGTACTAAAAAGGTTTAGCATGGATGGGAGTAAAAGAGGTTACTGACTCATGAGTCAAGACGTACATCTCTCTAAAAAGATGTCCCTTAAAATAATGGAAGAGAAAAATAGAATGAGTTCTATTTCCTATACTTCAGTAGTAGGGTCAATTATGTATGCTATGCTATGTACCAGGCCTGATGTTGCCTATGCCTTAGGCATAGTTAGTAGATTTCAGGCTGTTCCAAATGAGGATCATTGAAAAGCAGTAAAAAATATTCTTAAGTACTTAAGAATATTTTTCTGATATATGGAGGATCTGATCTAAAATTAGAAGATTATTCTGACTCTAGTTTTCAATCAGATTCTGATGATAGCAAATCCACTTCAGGGTATGTCTTTACTCTAAATGATAGAGCAGTAAGTTAGAAAAGTTCTAAGCAGCAGATTGTAGCTGACTCAACCACTGAGGTAGTAGATAGTGCAAATAAAGCCGCTAAGAAAGCTGTCTGGATGAAGAAGTTCATCATTGAATTGGGTGTCGTTCCTAAAATTAAGAACACAATACCATTTTATTGTGATAATACTGGAGCAGTTGCTCAAGCGAAGGAATCGAGATCTCATCACAAATCCGAGCACATTCTAAGGCGCTTTCACCTCATTCGTGAAATAGTCGAAAGACAAGATGTAGTTATAGAATGAGTAGATACAAAGAACAACATAGCGGATTCGTTCATTAAGGCTCTACCACAGCAGCAGTTCGATCGCCACCTCGATTGTATGGGAATAAAATATAAGGACGATTGATTTTAGTGCAAGTGGGAGATTGAAAGGAATATGCCCTATAAGCCAATTAAAATTTGTATTTTGATGGATTTTTCTTGTATCTTCCAGACTCATGTAATTAACACTTTATAAATAAAAGACATTTATTTTTCATCATAAGCTGCATCTTACTTTTGTAATGATTATGATAAACTCCATAAATCAGGACAATGGCTTTAGGGTTATGATGAGATCATACCTATGAGATCTAAAATCCTAAAAACTCTGATTTAGAATATTTCTAGTCATAGGAGCATTGAGTAAGGGATTAATGTTCCTGATAGACTGGCACTTTCTATGTATGCTCGATGAAGAGGATGGCTGATCTCATAAGCCACTTGTGTGAAATACTAATACAAGAATGTGGGTACTCATTAGAGAATGAGTTCACTGAATTGATCCGATTTAAGAAATATTTTATAGAATCGACTTATCCGTCAAAAGATGTTTTTTTATAGTGGGAGTTGTGCATGTAATTTTTTGACTTGAGACTACTATAGAATCCTATATGCATGAATCTGTATTTTGGTTCATACTCATTCATGACTTAGTCATGTACGGAGTGTTTTGGATATGGTGAAATGTGTATCGAGGTTGTGAGTAGGTCAACATAGAATCGATCACTCCTGGTAAGAGGAGATCGCATCCTATTTGTTCTAATTGACTGATGATTCAGGGAGTCTTTGATCAAAGCAAAATGAAAATTAGAAAGAGTTTCTAATGTTTCATTAATTGAATCGTCATTAAAGATTAAGAGAAATATGAATATGATATTGGATTTGACATCATTCCATATCCAAAGTCATATTCGGGATGCAGGTTGATCGTAGGATCGAATTGCATGATAACTTTCCACTAATGGATATTTTTAGTATTTTTATCAAAATTTCATATCTTTCAGGTAGACATGATACATTGCTAGATGTCAATTTTGTCTTGTGGGTTTGATCGAATTAAAAAGTTTAATTCGATCGCCAATTAAAAAGGATTCTAATTGCTGAAATCGGGTTAGCTCGATTAGACCTAAATCGATTAGATTGGATTCTAATCAAATTAGGTCAACTTGCACCTAAACCTACTGCTGGTTAGATGGAACCTAATGGGTCACACACAAAGAAAATTAATTAGCGGTCTAATTGGATTGGATCATGTTTACAAGATAAACATACTAGCACATGTTGCAAACCCAAGCTTTTTGTTTCGAATCGGGTTCAAATTTGGTTCCAGATTGGACTAATTAAATCCAATTAAACTCAAACCAATTTTGGTTTCAAATTGGGTTAACTCTTAGCTGATTGAGTCAAGTTTGTTGGTGCATAAAATCAGGTTTCCACGTTCACAAAATAATTTTTTGTGGGAAAGTTTGTTGGCAGCGCAGAATTCAGATGGGCGTCCCATCCCTTTTCTAGCCTATCTTTTTTTGTTTCACGCTGAAATTCATATGGGGCATGGCATTTTAAGTTGGCTTCAGAGTTTTGATTGAATGGATGGGATTTGATCAGGTTAGACTTGATCTTATCCAAACCCTAGTTGCCCCTATCAAGATTGGTGCCACTTGGACCAAGAGTCCAAGTGGTTAAGGTCTCTTAAAATTAATTCACGCCAATTCATCTCCAAATTTTTTTCATGCCTACTTCTGATTAGCGCCTCCCTCGTGGACCATTGGATGGCTTTGTGTGTTGATCAAGGGTGGAGAAGTGAGGCACCAATAAAAAAAGTTGCGACCCTTCGGAGAAACACTGCAGAATTTTTTCCGAAGAGTTCTTCTGCGTGAAGCGACTCTTGAAATTAATTCTGATGCTTCCATGTAAGAGATCAATAGGTCTGTGATGGTTCGCCATTCCTTGGCTGATACTTCTTGTGAGGTTCTTGCTCTTGTGATTGTGTGGTATGCAGATAGCAGCTTTTCATCAAGAATGAATTGGAAGAAGGGAAGAAAGGATTACCCTGTCCAGAAAGTGCTAATTGCTGATGAAAGTAAAAATCATTAGGAAAACTCAGCAAAGCCCAGTCAGCCTATGCCTGGCACAAGGCCAATAGAGAAAGGACTTCATAGAAAGATTATATCTTGTCCATTCATATGCCATTTCATTATTACTTGTCTTGCTATTATTAGCTTCTACATGCTCTTTCTTGGTGCGATATGAAAAGCTCCTGGGTTGAAGGATTGTCATCTTGAAAATGCTTTTTAAAAATGTGTCTTGTTCATAGAATGTAACCACAAAGAGAATAATGTACTCAACATGATCTTGGAAATGGTTTGGTGGACATGTAATAAATGTTTGAAGGTTTATAAACTTAATCCGGTCGGAATGCAATTGGTTATGCGCAAATAGAAAGATAGGATAAACAGAGAAGAAACCTAGTCTGATTTCTGTAATGATATGCATGTATTTGTTGGATCATTTAGAGGGTTACGGGTCTTTCTTGTGATGATCAAGATGGTAGTATCATGTATAAGCTGTGGTGATTTGGTTGTTTTAAAGGAGGATTTAGGTTGTGGTGCTACAGGTATTGTTTTTCCTTTCCCATTTCTCACTTGAAAGATGGTGTATATTTTAAGCACTAGAATGCTGCTAGCTTTCCTCCTTTATTCTTATAAGATAGCCTTTTCGTCTTCTTCCAGCTTGAGGATTTGCGCTGCATCACTTCAAATATGTAATTAGGTCTCTTCGTGATAAGAGAATAGGATTCCTTTATTGGTTGGGATAAAGACATTAGTGGATGATGACTTGAGAGAGGATGGGTTTTAAAAATAGTTCATACAGTCTAAAAGATTGTTCCTGAATATTTGTTTTCTGGCGGGAAATTTGTTAAAGTTTTGATCTCTCTCAAGGAGAAAAGCAAATCAGTCACATATTTGGTCATTTTCCTGCAATCCTCTGCAGCAACCAATCCTTGTTTGTTATCCAGTAGGAGAGAGATTCTTTAAAGCAAATTGTTCGGAATGCTGCAAACGCAGGGTGATAATCTGCATGGTATCCATTTTTAACTGGTTTCCATCATATGTGGTGTGCATAGTGTTTTTGCCCATCTTCCTAGCTTCCCTTCTAAGCTTTCCGAGCTACCGCCTTGACTAACAAGATTATTTTTTTGAGGGGTTTCGGAGTTGGTTTGTTCATTCAAAGATAAGAAATCGGTTGACATCTACAGTTGAGTGTCACTTAGGCACTAAGATGGATATGCAAGGCTCTGAGACACTCAGATGAATGTTGCTGATGATAGACCTGTAACAACCACAGGATTTACCGCTATTCACTGGCTGTTTCCAAATGTTGACATTAGTCCTCAGTTTCCTTATGCCATGTTATGTTACATATATAATGGCTGGCTATCTGTTTTAGCATGGTGCTGTTTCCTGTAATGTTGCCCTACTTTGTAGCTTAAGATTATGGGTGAACTGATGTTTGCATTAAAGACTACAGTGGTATCATTGTCATCACAGTGGCATTTTGGAAGAGAGCTGTGTAGCAAGGGATAAGTAGGGTCCTTCGTGTTGTTAGGCTAAATCTTTCATTACAAATGGTTGAGGCTTTTTTGTGCTTTTGTTGAATAGAGACATTCAGAAGGGCCACAGTTTGTTCAAATGGTCATGGACAAGCCTGCAGATTGAGATTTGGAGATAGATTCTCATGGCCATAAATGGCCATGTTGAAGATATATTTCTGGAAATAATGGAGGCATAACGTGTTGAGACTTTAGTGGCAAATCATTCTAAATTCTAAGCCTTCACTTGGGTCTAGAGTTGGCTGCAGGTAGTCTGCATCACGTCTGGTTCCAGCCTGATCTGCATCCGATCTAAATCCATTTTCGTCCCAAGCTTGGACCCTGATCTGACATCCATTGTATCACTATTAGAGTGAGGTTGGATCTATCTTCAGCTTCAATCTAAACTTAAAGAGGTTAGACAGAATTCAATCCACTCCTTGGTTCCAATCCTATAAGATTCATATCCAAACTGGCTGGAGTTTGGGTCTTTGGAGGTCAAGACCCATGGTCAACTGATATGTGAATTAGGTCAGGTTTTGGTCTGAAATTTGGAACAAGATTGAGTCAGACTCAGAGATGCATCTATTGGATCTACATTATATCTTATAGTCAATCTTGTCATGGCAAGGTTCTTTAAAACAAACCCTTGGCTGTTTGGACTTCTCTCACTTGTGAGAGGTTCTCTCAGTGACAAGGTGCTCAAAAATGCATGATCCAGTTATAATGATTCCCTATTAAAACTGTAATGATCATCACAATTGTCATAATGATCGTTATTTATATCAAAAAAGTAACTTTTCAAAATTTTTAATATTAAAATAATCGCTGAAATTATGGTGGTTATGGCAGTGTTATAATGAAAAGTAGTGGTTTATTGGTCACCATAAGGTTGACTGTAGGGATATGTATTGACACAAGCTAGATCTGTAGGGATCATATCATCTGGAGCTGATTCCAGTCAGTAGGGTTTGCTGCTGATAATGCTACTTGTGCTATACTTGGTTTGTAGGATAACTTACCTCCACAACTGTCTACTCTGGTTCTTTCAGATTGAATGGGTGTTTTATTTCCTAGTTGCAACTAAATGCTCTTTGTATTTCCTGGTTCTCCCCTACTTATCCGAGAGAGAGAGAGAGAGAGAGTTTGGAGCTGATTCCAGTTAGTAGGGTTTGCTGCTAATAATGCTTCTCATGCTACTTGGTTTGTAGGATAACTTACCTCCACAGCTGTATACTCTGGTTCTTTCAGATTGAATGGGTTTTTTATTTCCTAGATGTAACTGAATGTTCTTTGTATTTCCGTGTTCTCACACTACTTATCCAACAGATAGAGAGAGAGAGAGAGGCTGCACCATGTATTACGTGAAAAGGGTGGTCAAGTCTTTCTCAAGGTCATTTGAGGTTCTTTGATCTTTCAAGTGATTCCTATTCAACTCCTTTTATTGCAGAATCCTGATCTCCTGCAATATTCAAGACCTTTTCTCCCCCTACATGTCCGAGAGAGAGAGAGAGAGAGAGGCTCCACCATATATTACGTAAAAGAGGTCAAGTCTTTCTCAAGGTCATTGTAGTTCTTTGATCTTTCAAATGATTCCTATTCAACTTCTACCCGCGAAGTCCTCATCTCCTGGAATATTCAAGGTCTTTTCTTCCCCTACTTATCCGAGAGAGAGAGAGAGAGAGAGAGAGAGAGAGGCTGCACCATATATTACGTAAAAGATGTCAAGTCTTTCTCAAGGTCATTGAGGTTCTTGGATCTTTCAAGTGATTCCTATTCGACTCCTTTTACTGCAGAATCCTCGTCTCCTGGAATATTCAAGACCTTTTCTGATGGCTCCATGAAACTCCTGCACGTTTTCATATTTTTGTTTGAATAATTTTCTCTACACGCACCTCCAAGATCTTATTTGAAAGGACATGTTGGGATGGACTTGCTCTAAAGCAATTTAATAAACTTTTTTTCTTATTAAAAACAAGAAAAAGAGTTTTCCTATAAAACATGCTCTCTGATTATGTCTTTTCACAAACATATTACATACAGCTTTTCATGTCAATATCAAGAAATTACAAAGGCCTGTATCTAGCAAGAGCTAAAGGGTACAGGAGCATGTGTGGCGACTCTAGAATCATATCTGAAAGCAGTAAACCAATTCTGGTCAAAACCATTTTGTTTTGTTTTGTTTTATTGTTTATATTTTGGACACAAGAAGCATTGTGTTAACTCTTTCAGAATTCTGTCACAAGGTCTGTCAGGAGACTGCTGAATTCTTGAAACATGGGCATGGCTGGCCTACTTCCTGCTCTTGCTAAATAAAGGAAGAAGGGGTCTCCATGCACCTGTCAAATTAAGAATGAAGGTTTTTATATTGAATCTGTTCGCTCCCCCAAGCCACTAATAGAGGTTGTATCGATTATCTTCACATGATGCCGAACCTCATCACTTATCTCTCGAGGCAATGCCAACTAAGGGACTGGAGCCATTTCAATTTGAAGAACAAACCCTTCATTATGCTACAAGGTCATTTTAGTGGGTGTTTCGAAAGCAAGCTTTTCTTGCATGCTGACAAATGATGACTAATTTTCTGAATCATGAAAGCTTTCTAAGTGCTATGAAGGTTCCCATTATGATGTCTTTAAGGAAGATTAGCCAAAGAAGTGAGGGTTTCCTTCACAGTTGTAAGCCTAGTGAACTCATGGAGAAGGTTAAGGGATTGGCCAAAATGGGAGCTCACCCAATTTATGGTGTTAATGGACTGGTCTGTGAATGGGCAGTTCTCTGGTCTAAGACTTTGAACAAGTCTGAATTGGCTGGTTTATAATTAATAATCAAATAAATAAATACATAATAAACAAATATAAAACTAATTAAGGCTAATGAGGGTCCTTCAAGGATGCTAACAGACCAGAACACCACCCACCTCTTGATCTTCTGCAAAGCTACAGGATTAATTGCATTAGTCATTGTACATTGTGTTTTGTTAAAGATTGTGTAGGCATTGTTACCAAAAAAGAATAAGAAGAAGAAAAAGATGCGTTAGGGTGGGCATGATCTATTATCCTTCAGTTGTGGCTGTCAAGCATATTCCATTGAAAAAGAAAGGATGCAATGATCTTATTAGGTAGCAATATCTTGGCAAATATACTTGCTGCAATTACTGCTGGTTGTACAAAAGTTGCTAGCAGTTTGCTTGATGCCAAGAGAGAGACTACTGGTAAGGAAGATTAAGAAGTTGCTTGGATGATCAAATTTATAACTCAACAGTGTAATTTGTTTTTGAAATTATAGTTGCTTTTATATGTTAAAGTCTATAAAGTTAAACTGAATTAAGACGAAGCAAGATAAAAAGCAGCTTCCTCCAACCTGTGACAACTCCAAAAATATGTCAGAAGTTGCATCGATAGATGATTTAACACATAATTCAATATACAGATATATTTATGATATGTTGATGGTAACCATATATGCTTTGATATCTTAATATTGTAGAGGTACAATGAATTAAGGCGAGATGTCTATTTGATGCGCAGAGTTAAGGAAGATGAAAAGCCACTCACTTCAGCTCATTACTGCCTGAAAATGATGTGAACCTGAAAAAATAAGCTTATTACTGAATGATAGAAAGATCTATTGGTTAACTGGTGACAGACAATAGTTGCATTTAGCTAGCTTGTACATTGTATCATGCTTCGAAGATTGATTGATTATGAGATTTAGCATGATAAAAGGCAGGTTTTCTTAACATAGCACTACTATTAAAGAAGCTAAAACCATTGCCTGAATGTTCAAACCTATGTGATAACTCGAGGTTATATCAATACCTGGCGGACAACTATAGTTGCTTCTGTATTGGTTCTGTTGCACTCGATCATTTTACCTCTACTCTGAGAAAATAAATGTCTCATGGATTGAAAGCTATAGGTGCTTCAATAATTCCAAGAGTACGAGGAGCAGGGAATTAACACTTGGGTATACTGAACATTAATAGTTAGCAGGATGCAAAAAGCAACGTCAGCTCATCACTACTCTTGGAGATATGATGAAAGCTTCTTGGATTGTCAAATCTACGATCTTAAGATTGCAAAGATCATAACTGCTTCTTTAGTGCTGGGAGCACTAAAGTGCATTAAGCCAAGGTTGAGTTTGATAGTTAGCAAGATACAAAGCTGCTACCTTCAAATCAATGAAAAATCCTTGAAATGCTGCAAAAGCTAAACCTGCATAACAACTAAAATTGCTTGTACTCTGTCAAGAATATAATGTGCGAGGAACTACAGCTAGGAAGTTCTCCTTTTCCATGTGATATAATAATTTCTCTCTATCTTGTTGCACTTGCGTCATTAGTATGGACAAATCTTATCGTCCAAGAGAAATGGAATCTAATAAAAATCCAAAGACATTTAATATTATGTGGCTTTTTCTTCATAGATCACACATTTGAGGATAGGTCACCAGATTTGCTGCGCAAGATGACAGATAATGAGGATATGGTTGATAGATTTTAGGTGAGAGGGTGGAAAGGGTACCCTACAATAATGGAAGGCCAATCTTTTTTTGACTCGAACTTTGCCAACATGCAACTTAATTTTGTGACAGAGACAAAATTCTGGCTTTGTTCCAGGGTTCCAACTTATTGAGTTGGTAAAGTTGTTGATCATTGGATATCAAGGACATTGGTCCAATCCTGCCCTCACCATGATTTGGCTGTGTTTCCTTGTCCTAATTCTCCAAAAAATGATTGATTTTATTCGGAGCAACAATCTTTTCAAGAGAAAGTCAAAATTTGGACTTGTGAAATTATTATTGACAGCTATAATGCCTTCATCTTGCTAGGAGTCAAAGTGCAATAAATTGTGGGGATGTTTGGTTGGGGAGAGTGGGGTCTGGAATCGGAATCAGAATGAGTGACTCTTATTCAAACCGTTTGGTTGGAAGGAGTCTCATTCTGATTCCGATTCCGGGATAGAATGGGAATGGTTCAATTTATATAGAACTCAATTCCTATTCTCCTCTATGGATTCAAATTTTCATTCCAATTCCAATTCCGATTTCGATCTCGATTCCAGTCACGAACCAAATCTTTCTCATTTTAATTTTAGTTATGAACTAAACATCCCCTCTCTGAAATTGAGTTTGACATCAAAGCTTGGCATGATAGCAAGCAATTCTGTCCGATTCACTTCACTACTTTGCTATCAAGTATAGATGGTAATGACAAATATTTTCTTGTATAATATTTAGAGTACAATATAATCTCAAAATGAAATATTTGGACGACAACGGCATGGCAAACTATGAGTAGAATTTTGGTTGATGCAAAGAGTTTAAAGATGAATAAAAGGAGAGATCAGACCCGGCCTACCAACTCAGCGATACATCGATTCAGCCACGAACCCACATACATAGATTAAAGAATAAAATAAGAAGGGAAAAAGAGTACAGACATATTGGTGCATATTGGCTTATGGTTGGATTAGTCCACTGGCTCAACAGTGGATCTGATCCAATTAAAAATTTCACGAATGCAAGATGCTGCTTTGGATGATCAAAATTAGAGTTTAATAGTGCAAAAGGATCTCATCAGCCGGCAATTATAGCTGCTTTTTTATTTCATGAGTCAACAAAGATCAGAAATATTTCTTTTTTCATGAAAAGAAATCTATGTAGCAAGAGTGCCCGTTCCTCTGCATGACAGAAGGTACCGACAAGCAAGAACTCAGTCTTGAAGTGGTCTCCACGTTTGCTGCTTATAGAAAAAGGAAATGCATGTGGAAATCGTAATACAAGTGGGAACACAACACCGTCCCTCGGAACCAACATGGGAAACGAGCAACCTTTATAACCACCAATCGGTATGGCCCAAAGCGACCATCATTGACGTACCAGGATGGGATGCCTGATCCTGTGCACAATTACGCATTTGAGTGAATCAAGTATTTTGTCATTACAATTGGTATAGAACAATGGCACATGGAAACCATATGTGTCACATAAAATATAACTTCATGACAATATCTGAACGATTTCATAAATAAATAAATATTATATATGATATAATACAACAAATCAAAACATATGATTAAAATAAAAATAAATTGGATAATATTTATGTGGACCTATTTTAATATTAAAATCTATACAGATATTGATAGAAATTTAAGTATTAAATATTTATATTTATATTTATATTAATAATAAATATAAATAAATAAATATCATATCTATATAATTAATTTTATCTATAATTTTATTTAATTTATATAATATTTATTAATTTTTTAAAAAATATACGACTACATCAACATGATATGGTCGGGTTGCATGTTGAATGCCGCCGCATCCACTGCCGTGCCAAAATAACGCCTTGATGCACGCCTGAAATGACCAAAATACCCCTCACCGACGGACCCTTGCTGTCCCCGCTTGGACCGCCGCGGACGATGCGTCCTTGACCGTCCCACTGGGGTCCATCATGTGGTCCGAAACAGGAGCCCACCAATCTGGACCGTCCAAACTCGTGGTCCCCACCCAGGAAAAAAAAGCTTCGATTCCCAATATCTTGAACCGCGGGATGGGCGTTTGCATCGAATCGTGTTCGATACGCTATTAATTTACACAGAATAATTGGACTCCATCAGCTGACAGATACAAAACACAAAAAAACCAAATATTCCATACTTCAGGTTAAACGAACCATCAGATGTTGGTTTGGGGATGCCGTTTCGTTCTTTCATTGGATGACGGATAGCGTTCGGTGTTCTGACTTCTCAGCAAATCCTCCCTTGAACTCGGCATACCTCCTCTGGCTCAACGCGCCACTCTTGTATCTCGTCCTCCTCCGCTTCTCCACCCCCCAACCCTCTCTAATCGAAATTCGAAACCCTAACCATAATCCAAACTCTTGACCCCAATTCTTTCTTTCCGTCAAAATTAAAAAAATCAAAACTTTAGGAAAAAAAAAAGCCAGTGTAAAAAATCCCTACCTCTCCTTTGCCAGGATTCCCTGAACACTTTCTCCGGTCTCAAATCCAGAGTTTTGAGATAAAAATTTGTTTTTTTCTTTTGCTTTCCCCGATCTATAAGAATGCACGTCGTCTGCTCTCAAACCGTAGACATGGCCATCCCCTTCCCCCACCTCCTTTACTCCGAGATGCCCCCTATTCCGGCGCCCCTCGCCCCGCCGGCGGCTACGCCGCCGGCCGCGGTGGTGGAGACGGCGGCCGCCCCGTCGCAGGATGACCTGAAGCGCATCGCCGCCCACCGCGCCGTGGAGCTGGTGCAGTCCGGCATGGTCCTCGGCCTCGGCACCGGCTCCACCGCCGCCCACGCCCTGGACCGCATCGGCGAGCTCATCCGCCGTGGCACCCTCCGCGACGTCGTCGGCATCCCCACCTCCAAGAAGACCGAGGCCCACGCTACCGCCGTCGGCATCCCCCTCTCGGACCTTCATGCCCACCCCGTCGTCGACCTCTCCATCGACGGCGCCGACGAGGTCGACCCGTCGTTCAACCTCGTCAAGGGCCGCGGCGGCTCCCTCCTTCGCGAGAAGATGATCGAGGGCGCCAGCCGCCGCTTCGTCGTCATCGTCGACGAGACCAAGATGGTCCCCCGCCTCGGCGGCAGCGGTCTCGCCGTCCCCGTCGAGGTCATCCCCTTCTGCTGGGGCCACACCCTGGGCCGCCTTCGGAGCCTCTTCGATGGCGAGCCCGGCTTCGATGCCAAGCTCCGACGGGCCGCCACCGCCGGCGATGGTGGGAACGACGAGCCCTTTGTGACGGACAATGGAAATTACATTGTGAATTTATACTTCGAGAATGGGATCCATGGCGATCTAGATCTGATCAGCGATAAGATACTGAGGATCACAGGGGTGGTCGAGCACGGGATGTTCCTCGGAATGGCGTCGTCGGTGGTCATCGCGGGCAAGGACGGGGTGACGGTGGTCGACAAGCGGGAGGTGAGGTGAGGCAGTTTGATTACAAGAAGAAAAAAGACGACTTTTAGTCGACTAGATTGGTAGATAATATATTGGCCTTCAAAAGAAAATTATGGTAGTTTCCCTTTTGAATTGTTTGAAGAATTTCATTGTATCTGGGGGATTTCATTCTGGGGGAAGGAGATCCTATTGTTGTAGGGAGGGAACAAGGTGAAAGCTTCATGGGATTTTCCATGAATTTTTGTTGGGAATCTAATATACTGGCGATATAGTGAAATTTGATGTGGTTCCTTGTTCATCCAATGCCGTATAATGTCTAACCAAAAAAAAATTTGGTTTTTATCATAATTTTGATGGTTAAAAAGTCATATGCTATGCCTATGAAGAGCTTCATTCTTGTGTTAGTATATCATTTCTTATTTTATTTTGGAAATGGTTTGATCTGAAATGGAACATCAGGTACAGCAGTATCACCTCTTTGTGACTTTTTTTTTTCCCAATGTTTATGCATCTGGATATGGTCAGATAACATTGCTCTTGGTCATTCCACCTCTAACGTAGTGGGGGAAATTTTTGTTGGTGGTGAGGACCATTAGATTTTATCAGTGTCAAGTTATGTGTGTTTTCTGATGTTGATCTTATTACAAATTGGGGAAGGATCTTCTAATCAAGAGATTACTCATTCTTGGATTCTTGGCAATGATGGGGACGGTAATTGGATTGCATGCAGCTCCAACCAAGTTGTTCTCCCAGATAAAAAAAAATAGGATAAATTATGTTTCAAGGTTCTAAATTAAGTTGGGATTTTTAAGTCATTTCTAAACTACAAAATTTTAAATTTAAGTCTCTCGACTATCTGAATCCCTTTAATATTGTCCTCGAGATGAATTCTGACAAATTTCTCTCACCAAAAGTCTGACTTGACAATCTCCTATACAAATGTGGACAATCCTCAAATGAGATGCTAATGTGGCTGAAAATAATTTTAAAAATTAATTGATGTTGCGGCCAGAATCTCGAATAATTCTTCCTCCTACAAGCCATAATTCTGTTCTTCCCTGTTTCAAACAAGAGGGAAGATTTCCACTGTGAATCCCCTCCCCCTTCATTGCCCGAATTTTTTTCATTTCCCCATTCTCTTCAGTATATTTCTTCCGCATCGAGTATAGGTATGCATTCTTAGGTTTGTATAGGTTTTATTTTTGTGTATTCGTTTGATTTTGTAACCCTATTTTTCTCTTTATGTGAGCCATCTTCTAGCTACAATGTCGATGGATAGAAGTTCAACAGTTAGATGTTCTGGCTCCCACCGATCGAGAACTTCAAATAAAGAAGGAGAGGTTTTGCTTCTATGAGCAGTGGGCTCAAATAAAGACCTCATGGACAAATAAAAATCCAGGTCGAAAATTGTTTGGTTGCCCATGATTTGAGATATGAGTTTCCTTTTCCCCTAACTCCACTTGATATTTTTCTTGATTGACTTCTAGAAGAAGTGACTTTGTACAGTAGAGGTATTCATCCTGTGAATACTTTGAATAGAATGATGATGAAATCTGCCCCCATAGAAAGGTGGTCATCAATTGGCTTAAAGATGAAATGGAGGAGATGGTGGATCAAGTCGGACGCTGCCATGTCAGAGAGAAGATGTATTGGAGATTTATTTTGTTGTCTTGGTTGCTTATTGGCTTGTTGATCGTCAAGAATCAGTAGTCGAACCTTGGGATGCACTAATTTGTATTTTGAGAATTTGGTGTTGGTAATGTTGGAGGTTCAGCTAGGCGTTAAATGAAATGTTCGTAATGAACTCTTAATTTGTCAACTGGAACGAGTTTCTTAATTTATAGTGGAGTTCCTTAATGTTAAATAAAATATTTATAATGAAATGTTTGCAATGTAATGTGCACTAATCAACTGAATTGTTTGTAATGGAATGTAATGAAATATTTGTAATGAGTTCCTTAATTTGTCAGAATTTTTTGTGAAGTATGCTACTAAAACAGGACAAGTCCATAAATATCATTACAGTAACATTAAGGATCAAATAAAATAAATTTAGAAAGTTTATGGACTGATGAGATACGTACACTACAAGCCACTCTTTTGAATTTCATACTATAATTCACCACTGTCTGCACTGTACCGGAACATAAAAGCTGTGAGCCACCTAATATGAAACATTACAGTAATAAAAAAGCAGGACAAGTCCACATATGTCATTATTGTAATATTGAGGATCAAATAAAATAAATTCAGAAAGTTCATGGACTAATGAGATACATACTATAAAAGTCATTCTTTTGAATTTCAGACTGTAATTCATCACTGTCTGCACTGTACAGGAACATAAAAGCTGTCAGCCAGCTAATATGAAACATTATCATTGATAACAGTACAAGACCACAATCATTAAATAATATTATTTAATAATTCTTATCCTGACTTTGACTATGTAACACATCACATGAAATGGGACCACCATTTACCCCTTTTATAAATAACAGCAGAAACAAAGTGGCAAGAACAACATTGTTTACATCCTGTTGGGTATAAAATACCCACAGCCGAAGTTCTCAGTGGAATCGACTACGTGACAGCTCCGCCCGGACTCTTACGGGAGCCGGGCTCCGTCGCCGACATCGACTACAGGACAGCTCCGCCCGGACTCCTACGGGAGCCGGGCTCCGTCCTCAGCGTCAACTGCTGGTAAGCCCCATCCGAACTCTTACGGGAACCAGGCTCCGCCGCCGACATCGACTACGGGACAGCTCCGCCCGGACTCCTACGGGAGCCGGGCTCCGTCCTCAGCATCAACCGCTGGTAGGCCTCGTCCGGACTCCTACGGAAGCCGAACCTCCCCTCTGACTTTAATTGCAGGGAGACTCCGCCCGGACTCTTATGGGAGCCGGGCTTCATCCTCGACGCCAACAACTTCAGCCGCAAGCAGACTTCGCCCGGACTCCTACGGGAGCCGGGCTCCGTCGCCGACATCGACTACGGGACAGCTCCGTCCGGACTCCTACGGGAGCTGGGCTCCGTCCTCAGCATCAACCGCTGGTAGGCCTCGTCCGGACTCCTACGGGAGCCGAACCTCCCCTCTGACTTTAATTGCAGGGAGACTCCGCCCGGACTCTTATGGGAGCCGAGCTTCATCCTCGACGCCAACAACTTCAGCCGCAAGCAGACTCCGCCCGGACTCCTACGGGAGCCGGGCTCCGCCGTCGACATCGACTACAGGACAGCTCCGCCCGGACTCCTACGGGAGCCGGGCTCCGTCCTCAGCGTCAACTGCTGGTAAGCCCCGTCCGGACTCCTACGGGAGCCGGACTTCACCTTTAACCTTGATTGCAGGAAAACTTCACCCGGACTCCTACGGGAGCCGAGCTTCGTCCTCGACTCCAACGGCTGCAAGACAGACTGCGTCCGGACTCCTAAGGGAGCCGGACTCTGCCGATAACTTCAGCAGCGAGCAGACTCCGCCCGGACTCCCACGGGAGCCGGGCTCCGTCCTCAACGTTAACTGCTGGTAAGCCTTGTCCGGACTCCGACGGGAGCCGGACTTCGCCTTTAACCTTGATTGCAGGAAGACTTCGCCCGGACTCCTGTGGGAGCCGGGCTCCATCCTCGATTCCAACGGCTGCAGACAGTCTTCGTCCGGACCTCTACGGTGGCCAGACTCCGACCACTGCCGAACTTCAGCCGACAGATCTGCACTCCCAGGCCACAATCACGGCCACGATTCTGCTACATTTCCTGCGGCGGATTCCGTGCAGCTCCACCACTCTCTGACAGGCCACAGTAACGATCGCAGCACTGCTCCACTCCCTATGACGGATCCCACGCGGCTCCATTACTACCTGACCAGCCACGATAAACGGCCACGATCTTGCTCCACCTCCTGCAACGGATACTGCGCGATTCTCCCATCCACTGGCAAGTCACGACGACAAACGCTGCCCCACTTCACGCGGTAGACTCCACGTGGCACGCCCCAGCGATAGCCGCGGGTCCGTTCCACTACACTTCGCAGCAAACTCCGCCTGACCCTGGGCAGTCCACTGCCAGACGGTTACAAACGTCGCCATCAATCCGTTGCTTCCTCCGCCTATAAAAGGGGACCCAGATACGTTATTCTATAAGCTCATTTCTTATCTCAAAACTCTGCTAAATTCTCCGTTCGAGCACTCCATTCTTGTTGAGGCAGAGAACTGATTTGAGCGTCGGAGGGTCTTGCCGGAGCAACTCCACCTCCGGTTTAGACTTCCTTTGCAGGTCCCGGCGGCGACTGCGATTTCTCCGACTCCAGCTTCTCCGACGCAAGCAGATTTTTGCACCAACAGGATTGGCGCTAGAGGAAGGGGCTGAACCTTCGCAGTACCCTTGTTCTTAAAGGAGTGCTCAACGGAGCCGCCTCCGATCGTCTCTCCGACACCCACTCCTAATTTTCCCCCACGAGATCCACGCTCGATGCCTCCACGCAAGGCATCCACACGACGGTCCACGGCCTCCGCGGCCAGATCTCAGGCTTCGACCTCCCCTCCTGTTTCCCAGCCTCCTCCTCCTCCTCCACGGCGGCGGTCGGTGCGGAGCAATTTGACTTGCTGGCACAGCAGGTCAGAGGCCTCATCGAAGCTGTGCAAGCAATGCAGCAGCAGCAACCGCAGGCATCGGCCATCCGGAAAGGGCATCTCTGGAATGTCAGAATCCGACGGCGGGGCGGGCCACCTGGGCCAGCTGCCCCGTCCTTCCCGAGAAAACAAATCCGAGGGTAGAGAGCCCTCAATCGGACCACGACTCCACCCCTGGAAGATCCCTGCCCCCGCTCTGCCAGAGGACCCTCGAGACTCGAAGTCGAGAGGATTTCTGGACCGGAGGCTCCAGGAGATGAACCGCGGATTGAAGAACTCGCCACGCACCCCCGGCTCATGGTGAGGATATTTGTACTGACCCTCCCTTCTCTCAAATGATCATGCAGGAACCGATCCGCCAAACTTCAAGCTTCCCCAGTTCGAAAGCTACGACGGGACTTCGGACCCGGTTGATCATCTGGAGGCCTTCCGGACGATGATGCTGCTTCACGGCGCTCCTGACGCCATCTTATGCCGGCTTTCCCGTCTACTTTGAAGGGAGCAGCGAGGAACTGGTACTCGGCTTTGAAGCCGGGTACCATCTTTTCCTTCGATCAAATGAGCCACCAATTTGTGGCCCATTTTGTCAGCAGCCGGCGCCCCCGAAGGGTTCGGAGTCCCTCATCAACATCAAGCAGAGGGAAGGGAGTCCATACGGGCCTACGTCAACCGCTTTAACATCGCGGCGTTGGAGGTCCGGAACTTGGACCAATCAGTTGCCATGGCCGCCCTGAAAGGTGGCCTTCAGAAGAATGATCTTTTGTTCTCCCTGGAGAAGAAGTACCCCAGGGATTTTGCCGATTTACTGGCTCGGGCTGAAGGATACGCCCGAGCGGAAGAAGCCTTCAAAATGAAGGACGAAGAGACAGCAAGGGAGCGGCAAGCGGGAGATTCGAGTAAGCCCGCAGTTGAGAAAAGGCCAAAGGAAGCCGGCCGCGTTCCCGATCCCCTCCTGGACATAAGCGCGCCCATACTCCACCCCGGGCACGCAGGCAGAGAAGCCCGACCGCGGGGTTCGCGGGGCTCCCCACCAGGGAGATTTCGCAACTACGCCCCCTCAACGCCTCGAAGGCCCAGGTATTAATGGAGGTCAGGGAGCAGCTCCCTAGACCGAGAGGATGCGCACACACCCCGGGAAGCGCAACCCCAACAAGTTCTGCCTCTACCACCGCGACCACGCCACGACACAGAGGAATGCATCCAGCTCCAGGACGAGATCGAGGAGCTCATTCGGCGAGGTCGACTCGACAGATTCATCCGCCGCAGGCCTGAGGGTAGAGGAGACGGCCAAGAGCCCTTCCACAGCCTGAACCGCAGAGAAGGGAGGAGCAACCCGGGGACCGGCCTCCCATCGGGACCATCGACTCCATCACCGGAGGGCCTCAAGGAGGAGCGGGAAAACTGTAAATGTATCACTTACGATTTCACCTTGAATCTACTTTCTTTCTACCTAACGTGCCCTTCCCACCTGGCGTGGATTTATTATGACTGGATATGATCCTCCAAAAACAAAGCCATGTCAGGAACAGGAGGAGAACCTCGTCCTGACATGAGCAAAGTCAAAGGCCCGATTCTCTTAGACCGGATGGGGGGAGAGGCCTTACAACGCCCTAATGTGCCCCCACAGCCATGTCAGGAACAGGAGGAGAACCTCGTCCTGACATGAGCAAAGTCAAAGGCCCGGTTCTTTAGACGATGGGGGAGAGGCCTTACAAGCCCTAATGTGCCCCCACAGCCATGTAGGAACAGGAGGAGAACCTCGTCCTGACATGAGCAAAGTCAAGGCCCGTTCTTTTAGACCGGATGGGGGGAGAGGCCTTACAACGCCCTAATGTGCCCCACAGCCATGTAGGAACAGGAGGAGAACCTCGTTCCTGACATGAGCAAAGTCAAAGGCCCGGTTCTTTTAGACCGGATGGGGGGAGAGGCCTTACAACGCCCTAATGTGCCCCCACAGTCATGTCAGGAACAGGAGGAGAACCTCGTCCTGACATGAGCAAAGTCGAAGGCCCGGTTCTTTTAGACCGGATGGGGGGAGAGGCCTTACAGTGCCCATAACGCGCCCCCACAGCCAGGCTTGGTAAACGGAGGGAGAACCTCACACCGGGCTCGAGCAAAATGGAAGGCCCGGACTCCTACGGAGAGCCGGGTTCCGTTCACGACGCCAAAGGAAGACTTCACCCGAACTCCTACGGGAGTCGGGTTCGCTAAAGGAAGACTTCACCCGGACTCCTACGGGAGCCGGGTTCCGCCCGCAAGGAAGACTTCACCCGGACTCCTACGGGAGCCGGGTTCCGCCGTAAGGAAGACTTCGCCCGACTCCTACGGGAGCCGGGTTCCGCCTACAAAGAAGACTTCGCCCGGACTCCTACGGGAGCCGGGTTCCGCCTACAAGGAAGACTTCACCGGACTCCTACGGGAGCCGGGTTCCGCCCGCAAGAGAAGACTTCACCGGACTCCTACGGGAGCCGGGTTCCGCCTACAAGGAAGACTTCACCCGACTCCTACGGGAGCCGGGTTCGCCCAAGGAAACTTCACCGGACTCCTACGGGAGCGGGTTCGCCTACAGGAAGACTTCTCCGGACTCCTACGGGAGCCGGTTCCGCCTCAAGGAAGACTTCACCCGGACTCCTACGGGAGCCGGGTTCCGCCCGCAAGGAAACTTCGCCCGGACTCCTACGGGAGCCGGGTTTCCAGCCTTCGACAAGGAAGACTTCACCCGGACTCCTACGGGAGCGGTTCCGCCCGCAAGGAAGACTTCACCCGGACTCCTACGGGAGCCGGGTTCCGCCCAAGGAAGACTTCGCCCGGACTCCTACGGGAGCCGGGTTCCGCCTACAAGGAAGACTTCACCCGGACTCCTACGGGAGCCGGGTTCCGCCCGCAAGGAAGACTTCGCCCGGACTCCTACGGGAGCCGGGTTCCGCCTCAAGGAAGACTTCACCCGGACTCCTACGGGAGCCGGGTTCCGCCTACAAGGAAGACTTCACCCGGACTCCTACGGGAGCCGGGTTCCGCCCGCAAGGAAGACTTCACCCGGACTCCTACGGGAGCTGGGTTCCGCCCAAGGAAGACTTCCCCGGACTCCTACGGGAGCCGGGTTCCGCCTACAAGGAAGACTTCAGCCGACTCCTACGAGAGCGGGTTCCGCCGCAAAGGAAGACTTCGCCCGG
>NC_025998.2:17516503-17522240 GCF_000442705.2 Elaeis guineensis | reverse complement strand
TTCTTACAGTTGAATAATTATTTGGATAACATTACCTTACAATGTTATATTAATTAGACAACAGTCCTCTCCTCCATTTGGTTACTACTGCCTCATCTATTTTTTCCTTCCTTGGATCAATATAAACCAGACAAAGCACAAGGAACTAGATTCTTCAGACTAAATAATACTATTGGATAGGTCACTGTTTTGATTCTAGCACCAAAAGAATTTCTAGGAATCTTCTTGCGATCATGAAATCCTACTATGGAACTAGAACACATTCATGCATAAAAGCTTCACATCCTAGCACATGAATTCTTAGGAAGCTTCTCATCTTCTCATCCCAATGCAACCATGCTGTAGCCGCACCAAATCAAAACTCGGCACACGAGAAGGGGGAAGGGGTTACCAAGTCTTGGTACGTAGACCGACACCAGTATGTACTGACATTTTTCCAGCATAGTACTAGTATAGGGTCCAATACCAAGAAGAAGAGCCTTGCTTTATGTTCACACTGTTGTAATATGAAATAATTACAGGAGATGACATTCACCTTTGCAGCATGAATCTGGACTCCAATATGCTTGGACCAGTGGCTCATCAGCCATTTCAGTAAATGAATATTTACTGCATCCAGACTGTAGATGCAACATTTTTCATCCCTATTGCTCCAAGATGTGTATGACTTAGCAGTCAGTCATATCTAGCTATTCTATCACAAAAGTTATAGATAAATATCCTCAAATGCAAGAAAGTGAAAATATACACACAATTTAACAATTAAAAAAAAAGAAGACCAGTCTCTACAAATGCATAGTCAAAATGCCTATGCTATAATTATATTAAATATCATAGCTATTTGAAATATGAATGGGTTAACAATGCATGTATTCATGAATGATAATATGCATCCACTATATATCATTTGCGCTGCAAAAAACTAAGGGCGTTTTTGGTTCACGACTTGAACTTGGAATGGATTGGAATGAAAATTGGAATTGCCATATCCCGCAAAACATTTGGTTCATAAACCGGAATCAGAATGAAAATTTGAATCCTTAAAGAAGAGATGGGTCTTAGGGGGACTGGACCATTCCAATTCTGTCCCATAATCAGAATTACAATGGGACTCCCCCCAACCAAATAGTTGGAATAGAAGTCACCCATTCCTATTCCAGGCCCCAACTCCCCCCAACCAAACACCCGCAAGTCCATTAACCCAAATATGTAGAGATCCATTCAGTTTTTGCTTGGTCATATTGAAAAGGTAATCAAGTTCTGCCTGTAAACCAATTATACAAGTCATCATGCCAAGCTTGAGTTTCTTTAAACAAAATAAAAAATTACCGATTGTATATAAGAACCAAATTGCCAGCTTCTCAAAGTAATTGCAAATGGCTTGACTGATTTAACCAAAGAAGAGGAAAGACAGAATTGCAGATCATTAGCACCAAATTAATCTATGATAGAACAAGCTGTAAACAAGGATCAAAATGACAACATGACTTCAACAGCATGGCGAGGCTTATATAACAGTTTACAATTGTAGTTCAGTCTTAGACCAACTTATTCATCTCCTCGTGTTTTAGTTTATACAGCCTAAAGATGGCTCACCCAACAAGAAAAAGGCTTTTACCTTACAATTAAAAACGGACCTTAACAACTATGTTTAAACTTGTGACATGAAAATAGAAATTGATAAGTACCAATGTTCCAGCATTAACGACCTCAACATCTGGGCAAGGAATTCCAATACTGATGGTTCTTATCATATTTAGCCTTCAGCAAAATTTTAGATTTGAAAACATAAGCAATACTTGATTTGCATTGCAACCAAATATGTGACAGCCAGAAACAAAACCTCCACAGTGATGTCTCATCCAGAGAAATATAACACAAAATCAGCACTACACATCAAAAAATAAATTAACGATAGGATACCATCTAGCATTCATGTTCTCATAGTGCATTAGGTAAGATAAAGAATTTCAATTGGAGGTATAAAACAGCAGCAAGATACCAAGCTTGGTTGGCATTTGTTTCTGCCTTGTCGTGCAGCCATAAAAAAATAAATAAATAAATAAACAAGGGCAAATGGCAATCTACAGATAACAAAGATCAAATTTCAGCTGAGCTGATTTTGGATTTGCAGGTAAAAGCCACCACAACATCATCCAACAAATTTTAACCTATTTACTGAATTAAATAACTGTCAGATTCCCATCCTCGAAATTCTAAGGAAAGACAACAGGTAAACCCCGCACTGATGTACAATTGGAACTTTTAGATCCTACGCCAGCAGAGGTTACCCAAATCCCCATTAGAAAGGGAGAGAGAGTTCTACTGAAAGATCAAAAACATATCGCACAATCAACACCCAAATTATCCATCAGACGCGTATAGATCGAATCCAATCTCATCAAAAAAAAAAAAGACCAAAAGACAAAAAATCAAATTACAAACGAAAAAAAAAAAGAGACGGGGAAGAAACATAAAAAATCGATGATCAGGCTAACGCAAAAGAATCCGCCTCTGGAGATAAAATCGAAATAGATCGAAACTCGATCACATCGGCATAAAAAACACAGGAAAAAAAAAAAAAAAAAAGCGATCTAGATCGAATCGATCGGTGACTGATGGCCGAAAAAGATCAAAGAAAAGAAAGGGCAAAAAAAATTCTATACCTTAATGAGGCCGCTACAAGGAAACCCCAGACGCCTTTCTTTGCCCGGACTGTGAGAAGCTGGAGGAGGAGATGGCGAGGGTTGGCCATTTTATAGGATAAACCGAGGGACGGAAAGCCGAACCCTCGAAGGATTAGGGCACCGCCTTGGGTATTTCTTGCCCCTGGTTTTATTCAGATTTACGGCCCGCCCCTTCTAGGTTTTCCAAAGGCGGTGGTTGCCTGGTTGGCAAGCCGTTGGATTCCCAGGCTTTGGGTCCAGCTTGTGACTTGATCTGGCCAGCTTACCACACATGGATGGAACTCATCTCTGGTAGATGGGTTGGGTCATGGACTCATGATATCCCAAGGCTGGATTGGTCAGCTAAAATTGTGAACTAGTTGAACCACATAGAATTGCATGTTATCTCCAAATTATAAACACTAAAAAAATAAATTTTCATGTCATATGAAACTTTTTTATTGGTATATGAGGATGTTCTTAAAGTTTCTTAAATCGAACATTATGTCCACCGAAAAAAAAACTTGAATCATCGAAAGCAACTTTAAAAGAGTCCAATAAACATACCACCAACCAAGATTATAATGAGGATATTAAGTGTGCTGTAGCGTAATGTTGGCGATGCTCCGTTCTTTATTCCTGAAAAAAATTGAAACACCTTATGAACAAAATATGGAGCATCTCATTAGCATGCTTGCAACATCTTTTCTAAATTTTATGAAAAATCCATGCATTGCCTCCTAAGGCTGAAGAGTGGCAATAGAACTTAAATCTAGTTAAGTGTCCTATTGAAATAGGATTGCAAAATTTCAAAAAATCAATAATTTTTAGCTTTTAGCCACATGAACAATGGACCGAGGAAACCCAAAAAATCAATAATTTCTAGCATCCCACAAGGTCCATCCAACATCACTAAGGCTTTCAAATTTTCACCAAAATGTCGATCAGCTAAAATTAGAACAAGTCCAAAATAGTGGCAAATGTAGATGGATAATTATCTCTGCAAAAAAAGTTATGTATTTGATTAGATGTGGTGGCATGGGTCAAAGTGTTATGTGATCTTGCATGTGGTTGATCTCAGGATTCCAACTTCTGAATACAGGCTTGACAGTGTTGCTATAGCCTTTTCAAGTCATAGATGGTAAAAAAGTTGTGATTCCTTTCATCAGGTGGCTGTAAGCATGTTCTATTATTAATGCAAATCATATTTATAAGAAGACTTTATATTGAACTAAGATGCATACTTCCAGAAATAAATAAATAAAATATATGATATAATTATAGACTGCAATCAGTTACTTTTTATTTTTAAAAATCTTTTGTCATTGAATTAAGGTGGAGGTTACTAATGACGTTGGATAGCTTGATCAATTCAGTTATCCATGAATCACATCACGTCTAAAACACTATGAATCAATTCTATTATAACCATGCAGGTTGAAGGTAAATGTGCCCTATAAATATTAAAATGTTGTTGTAAAACTAGAATATAAATCATTCGCCTCATATGTAATTTTCTTTCAAATATTTCCACTTGTGCTATATGACATGATATTCACTAGCTCTTTTAAATATGGAGGATTATTCTATCTATTAGCTTTTTTCTATCAGAAAATAGAGAGAGAGAGAGAAAGAGAGAGTAGATGAGGATGCGATATCTCAGAGAGGAGTCCGTAGATGACCTTGTTGGATTCCATGTTGCACTCTTTGAGCAAAGAGTAGTCTCTAAACTAAATCTTCTTTACACCATGCACTAGCTTCCTCAACATCATCGGATTGAACTGACGGTTGTGAAAGAGGTGAATAAGGAAGAGGGATGGAAGGAGAACAGGCAAAAGTTGACATGGAGCTTTTTTCCTTTCAAAAGAAATTTTTGTGTGGAATTAATATGGTCGTACATATGATAAGTGATTGTACACACATGGATGTTGAGCTATAATTTATGTAATGAGATAATTATAAATTAATTTTTTCAGCTCCAAATCTGATACGATCAAAATTCAAAAATGGAGTACCATTAAATTCTGAAGTTGGCTACAACATATGACTCTTATTGCTATCATAAAGGTGGAGCCACTTTCTTTTCTTGTGAGCCTGTAAGGAGCATTGTTTTCTTGAAAACTGGACTCAGTGGAATGAAAAGGTATATATGGCAACACTATTATTGCTATCATAAAGGCATATGCCCCACTCTCTTTTTGTATAAGCCCGCATAGGACATTGATTTCATGAAAAATAGGTTCGAAAATGAAAAGAAAAAATAATGTTTGCAACAATACTTTGAATTGTGTATTTTCGTATCCTTATTGATTCTTCTGAATAATTATTCACCTCATTAGCGTAGAAGTAATTTCCAGCATAGAAGGTGCCTTGTCAACACAAAATTTTTATTTTATATATATATATATATATATATATATATATATATATATATAATATATATATATATATAATATATATATATATATATATATGAGATCAGACTTCATGAAAATAAAATTTGGGAAAGTAGAATGAAAAGGTTTATGTGCTAATGCTATGATTGCTACCATAAAGGTATGGTTCTGCTTTCTTTTCCATGTGAGCCTGTATGTAGCATTGGTGTTGTGAAAATTGGTTATAGAAAGCAGAAAAAAAAAAGTTATATGGCCACAGTGTCATGAATCATATGTTTATCTGTCTTTATTATTTTTCTTTTCCGAATAATTACTTGCTTTCTTAGGCCTTTGAATGAGTTCTACATAGAATTAGATTTCTATATAAATAGTGAATGCACAGTATATACAAATGACAAACAGTCCTCTCTCTCTCTCTCTCTCTCTCTCTCTCTCTCTCTATATATATATATATATATATATATATATGAGATTTGGAATTTCCTATACCATGCAATGTCAAAGTCATTTTGCATTTAATTATTATTAGAACATGGTCAACTAACTCTTCGCTTATTCTTTTTCATAAAAATTAAGTTTCATGATATCATGTATAATCATATAACTCTCTGCCATTTAATTGTTCCAGTAAAAATGATTTATCATATTATCTACTGTTGTCATAGTCCACCATAT
>NC_025998.2:17423255-17516403 GCF_000442705.2 Elaeis guineensis | reverse complement strand
GGAGCCGGGCTCCGTCCTCAGCATCAACCGCTGGTAGGCCTCGTCCGGACTCCTACGGGAGCCGAACCTCCCCTCTGACTTTAATTGCAGGGAGACTCCGCCCGGACTCTTATAGGAGCCGGGCTTCATCCTCGACGCCAACAACTTCAGCCGCAAGCAGACTCCGCCCGGACTCCTACGAGAGCCGGGCTCCGCCACCGACATCGACTACAGGACAGCTCCGCCCGGACTCCTACGGGAGCCGGGCTCCGTCCTCAGCGTCAACTGCTGGTAAGCCCCGTCCGGACTCCTACGGGAGCCGGACTTCGCCTTTAACCTTGATTGCAGAAAAACTTCGCCCGGACTCCTATGGGAGCCGAGCTTCGTCCTCGACTCCAACGGCTGCAAGACAGACTGCGTCCGGACTCCTACGGGAGCCGGACTCCGCCGATAACTTCAGCAGCGAGCAGACTCCGCCCGGACTCCCACGGGAGCCGGGCTCCGTCCTCAACGTTAACTGCTGGTAAGCCTTGTCCGGACTCCGACGGGAGCCGGACTTCGCCTTTAACCTTGATTGCAGGAAGACTTCGCCCGGACTCCTATGGGAGCCGGGCTCCGTCCTTGATTCCAACGGCTGCAGACAGTCTTCGTCCGGACCTCTACGGTGGCCGGACTCCGACCACTGTCGAACTTCAGCCGACAGATCTGCACTCCCAGGCCACAATCACGGCCACGATTCTGCTACATTTCCTGCGGCGGATTTCGCGCAGCTCCACCACTCTCTGACAGGCCGCAGTAACGATCGCAGCACTGCTCCACTCCCTATGACGGATCCCACGCGGCTCCATTACTACCTGACCAGCCATGATAAACGGCCACGATCCTGCTCCACCTCCTGCAACGGATACTGTGCGATTCTCCCATCCACTGGCAAGTCACGACGACAAACGCCGCCCCACTTCACGCGGCAGACTCCACGTGGCACGCCCCAGCGATAGCCGCGGGTCCATTCCACTACACTTCGCAGCAAACTCCGCCTGACCCTGGGCAGTCCACTGCCAGACGGTTACAAACGTCGCCATCAATCCGTTGCTTCCTCCGCCTATAAAAGGGGGACCCAGATACGTTATTCTATAAGCTCATTTCTTATCTCAAAACTCTGCTAAATTCTCCGTTCGAGCACTCCATTCTTGTTGAGGCAGAGAACTGACTTGAGCGTCAGAGGGTCTTGCCGGAGCAACCCCACCTCCGGTTTAGACTTCCTTTGCAGGTCCCGGCGGTGACCGCGACTTCTCCGACTCCAGCTTCTCCGGCGCAAGCAGATTTTTGCACCAACACATCCAAAAATAAAATGGCACCATCTACAAGCACATTTGCCTTTCACATATATCCCCTAAGAAACACTAATTACAAGATCTTGAACCTCTTAAGCAGCAGAGGAACTAGGTCCAACCCTCCCAGTACTAGCAGATGACCCCTCATAGCCTTCCATGGTGGTCAAAATGAAGCCCTCCCATGAGCAGATCCAACCCTCCCACTAGAAGATCCAGCCATCCTAGCCCTACCTCTAGCCCTTCCATGCGTTGCTCCAATCCTCCCAACGGATGTATATGCAACTGAAGCCCTCCAAATAGCAGATGAGGATGAAACCCTCCCTGTAACAAATGAAGATGCTGCCCTTTTGATAGCAGATGAAGCTCTCCTGGCAGCAAATGATCCAGTCTTTGATGCAGTACTCCTCCCAATTGATGCAACAGCTGAAGCTCCCCTAGCAGCAGTGGACCCAGCCCTTGATACAGCACCCCTCCCAATTGATGCAGCAGCTGAAGCTCCCCTTCCCCTTGCACCCCTCCCAGTTGATGCAGCACCCCTCTCAGTTGATGCAGCAGCCCTCCTAGCAACTCTCCTATATAGTGGAGGCCTTCCGGCACAAGCCCTCCCACTTGATGCAGCAGTCCTTGTGCCACCAGTAGTAGCACCCACCTGTGGGGCATCAATCCCACCAGATGTAGGTCCCTATAAGATAGCAGAATTATCTGGTTAGTGAATTGATTTGATTGTTGATGTGAAATATAAGATTTTTGACATACCTGTGTGCCATGATACTCCAAAGCAAGTCTAAATCTCATAAATCTTCCTCTCCCATTGCTGCTCCCTTGCCCTTGCCTTTCATGTGCCGAAGTATTACTTCTTCGTTGCATTTGTCTTGGATTTCCTCCAATTGATTGTCCCTTGCAAGTCCTTGAGTTATATCCCCACAAATGACATATCCCACACCTGATTCTTGTATTAATTTTACTTATTTTACTTGAAATAGGTTGTTGTGGTTTATCTACATCTCTTCTTCTTTTCCTTTTAAGTCTACCAGGTGGCCTCCTTACTATTGGAGCTAGTGGAGGGACTAAGTTAGTCTTAGGCCACATATTTTGTCCATTAAGTGGTTGGAGGAAGTGAGAGTACATTCTCAGATAGGGTTGGAGATCAAAATCTGCTCTCGTAGTAGCTCTTGCTGCCTTCCACAGGACATCTTTAAGTACCAAATCCTTGAATTTTACCTTAAAATTTTCAAATAAATGACGTATGCAGAATTTATGGTCAACCTTTGGGAGTAGATCATCAAATGTGGGTAGCAAACCTTGTCAAAATCATGAAATATGATTAACACGTACCCTACCATAATTAAAATAATCTTTTCCCAATACAAACATGTAAATTGTAATGTTATCTTCTACTGGTCAGAAATGAATGTCCATCCTCTATCCCTATACATGCCAATGTCAAGCTGAAGAAGCTCCAAGAACTAAGACCAGCTGTCTTTGGATTCAGCTTCAACAACAGCCCAGACAATTGGGTACATACCGTCATTTCCATCAATCTCAATTGCAGCAATTAATTATCCCAAACAAAGTCTTTTTAGGTGACAAGCATCTAGGGCAATTATAGGCTTGCAGCCATCCAGAAAATTTTGCTTGCAAGCAGCAAAATAGGTATAAAATCTTTTGAACATTGATGGACCATTGGGTTGCTATATATTAAGCAATATTTTCACTATACTGCCTTCATTTGTCCTTCTAATCTCCTCAGCGTAATCTCATAATCTATGTATTGCTCTGCTGTACTCCCTTGGATAATCTCCATTGCCTTCCTTTTTGCCCAATAAGCTTGGGATATTGATATTTGTGCATTCAAATTCTGTCTAACTTATGCAACCAACTCACTGGGCTTCCAAGAGAGCTGACTCTTGAATCTTTCAACGTACTTATTGGTTAGATAACTTGATTTCATATTTCTATTCCAAACTCCTTACAATATGTGTACTCACCATGAAAAGACTTAATCTATATAGTTGATCCATCCTGCATCAACGAAGCATGTAATTTCTACCTATAATTATCATGGCATTTTGCTCTTATCCTCATCTTGTCATTTTTCACCAACTTAACATTATGGCCCTCACTAATTGCATGCTCTCTAATTGCTGCTTTTAGGATGGCAAAGCTCTTGAATTTCATACCCAACTTAAATCGAATATTGCTCAAATCTGTTTCCTCTCTAAAAATATTGAATGTATCATCTCTCTCCTCATTTGAAGATTTATATGAATCTAATTCATCACTATCTACATAGTCTAAGGAAACATCCAGCTGGGTTTCACCCTCTTCAGCCTTGGGTTCAAATGTTCTAGCCCTAGTTTCAGCCTGTTCATTTCTAGGTTTGGCTTCTTCAGCCATAGGTTCAGCCTCTGCAGCCCTAGATTTAGCCTCTTCAGCCGTAAAAGGTATCGCCTTATCATCACTCCCAACATAATCACTGTCATATAGGTCATTCAAAGTAATGCTTCTATCACTCTTCCTCACTGCCTTCAGCCCGATCTCCCTCACTGCCTTCAGCCCCACCTCCCTCACTGCCTTCCATAATAGGTTCTTCATGTAAATGAATCAGCACATATCCTAAATTTAGCATTGGCTCAGTAACTGAACAAGGCTGCAGTTCATTTTGCTGCACTGGCTCTGGCATAGATTCTTGCTGACTACTCACAACTTCATCTCCATGTTCCACATAAATATGTATCATGCTATTTGGAGGAATGTTTGAAACCATGTCTAAAACATCTTGATCACCAAAAATGAACTTCAAACTATTATTTAAATCTTTTCCTGGCTTGACATAGTAAAATTGAGAGATATTAGAAACACCAATATCACTCAACATGCTCTCCATATCTAGAATAGAGAATCTATCAGAATCTACATTATCAAAAATTGAAATTTGCTCTCCAACATATCTTACATTAGGTCTAAATATAAATTTTCCACCATGATAAATTATGATAGAAAACATATTGGACGCCATATCCACTAATGCTCTGAGGACCAAAATTATATATTATTTAAAGATTAGTGATCATTTTTAAAAACGAACATATATTGTGAGGACCACAAAGATACATGTTAAAAGAATAACCAAAGAATATATGTTAACAAAAGCACAGTAGTAAGCAATCTACTGCCTAATAATATATGTATGCATACAAAAAGATTAATCATTGAACTTCAAAAAACAAATAACCTATAAACTTCAAAGAACAAAATGTTCAACTTCAAATAACAGAAAGCATAAATTCAATTATAGCACTCAACATAGACATATAATGAAGAATGAGGACCATTTAAAATATAAATATATAAGCATGAGGACCTCTAACTGATAGTACCCAACATCTTCACTTCAGTATAAATCGAGTATACAAAGTACACTTCAAATGTCCATGTTTGCACCATACAAACCGGTGAATCCTTTCCAAACCCATTTCAACAACTGCCGCAGACCATAAAGAGATTTGTGCCCTAGTCTATTGACTCTCTTTGACACAAATCTTTGATTTCATAATAGGAAAATAAAAACATCAAAATTTCTAAATTTCTATACCCTATTTCAAAAACATTACATACATGCAGATTATAAATCGAATATTAAAAATCTAAAATAAATACCTTAGTTCGACAGGAAAGAAAGACGTCAAATACAATGGATAGCAAAGAATGCCAGCCGACGGACACTGCACAAAAGAAATGACGAATGCACAACTCCAACATATATTATAGGAAGATGAAATGGAGCGATGCCGAAAACTTCCTCTTCGAATTGGGGGAAGAACAGATTTCGATTGGAGACGAAGAGTCGCTTCTTCTGAGATTAAAACATAGGCAGAAAAATATAGCACAAAACATTCCTTCAGATGGTTTGGACTGTCTAATCATCCGTTTTGGCCACATCATCAATTAGTTTTTAAAATTATTTTCAGCCACGTCAGCACCTAATTTGAAGATTGTCCACGTTTGCACCGGAGATTGCCAAGTCAGATTTTTGATGAGAGAAATTTATCGGAATCCATCCCGGAGGTAATATTAAAGGGGTTTAGATAGTTGGAGGACTGAAATTTAAAATTTTATAGGTTAGAAATCACTTAAAAAATTCTGATTTAGTTTAAAAATTTGAAACATAATTTATCCAAAGAAATATGGTGCACTAAGTAATATTTTTATCCTCTCGTTCCGTTTGATGTGTTGTTATCTATGGATGCTGCCGATGTCAGTTGATAAAGAAGCTGGTGTTACATCAAATGTAACAGCACCTTGCAGTGCTCTTAGTACATCAGTCAGGCTAGCTGCTCTTTGCCATAGGAGCTTAACTTTTAAGCCTGCTGGGGAGGCCATTCTATGACTTGAATATATAACAACTCTAGCATGGTAACCTTTTTCTTCTTTATGACGTAACCCCGAGAGAGAAAAATAAACTGGAGGAAATGAAGATAATATCACCACATAGGGCCATAATTCAAGTGCCATGGACTGGTGGCGAGTATTTATCTAAATTTCAGGCCATCATTTGCAGACTCTAAATTTAAGTGCGAGCAAAACGAGCGTAAACCCATCAATGTCAGCTTGAATTGTAGTCTTTTAGGTATTCCGCCATACTTCTGAATATGCTCCTCAGAAATATTTTATGATCTACAACAATTGGTGATGATAGGACTCGGGTGTTCAAAACCTTGTGCTATTTATCACATTGTTGGTCGAGTAGATGGCCTCTGTGACAATGAAACTTACAAGCTCCATATCTTCTCTTTAATTGAAACTTCCATTTGAATTCTGGATGGTTATTAAGGGCCCTTCAAATCTAAACTATTTCCAGATTCAAGATGCATTTTTGACGTAGAAAATAGAAAAGATGGGGCTCTTGTTCTCTGAGTATCTGACTTGGGTAATTGCAATAGATGACATACCACCATTACTTTTTTTTTTTTTTTTTGGTAGAAAATCCCACCATTACCTTGTTTCATTTTTGCAAAAATGATATAATGTAGAGCTTGTCTGGATCCACATGATTCGCCAGTTCCTTCTTCTTCTTCTTTTTTGCATTTGATAACAACCAGTTCCAATTTTTCAAGTATTGCGGTTATCCTGTTTCCTTACCTCAATCGTCATGAGCTTGTCTAGGCGTCCCATCACCATATCCATTCGCATTCTCCAACATAGAGAGAAGACAGAGAAAAGTGTGCTGACCATATCAAAACCCCAAAATGAATCATCCAATGTAGAGATTACCAACAAAACCCAACAATGGACCGAACAGAAACATGAGCTGTTCAGATCCCATGCTCAAATGGGCATGGTGGTCAGAGTTTCTAACCTGTTCACAACCAGATAGCAATCAAAATATCTTGACATGGACACAAGTATTTGGTGTAAAAGAGCATAAAGTTTCTAAATTGCTAAACTGCACAACCTTTTCCTTTTTTTCAATGTATATGTGCTTTGTATTCCTCTCCAAAATTGCAACAATAACATATATTTCATGGCCTTCAGGAATAATTTGAGAAATATTAAAAGAGATCACAAGGGAAATGGTCCCGAGAGACATCCATGATGCCATGCAGCTCAGTTAACAGCATTTGTGCCTGAGTAACACTGGAATCATTTCAGCCCCGATTCTTTCTTTGCCTGAAATATGGAATTGAAAGAAAAGAGAAGAATGAGTCAACTCCTCCACAAGCACTACTTACATTCCTATTAGCTGATGCCTTGCTAACAAAGCCAATTATACTGATGATTACCCTCCTATCAATCATATGTTCTTTAAAGAATGTAGTTGGTGTAAGTACTTCCGATTCTTCTGTTGTGTCCGCCAAAAGCAAGCTAGCACCCCAAACGCACAGCTGGCAAAAGCAATGGCCAGGGCAGCTCCAAGCGGTACAGCAACTGCATTTGTTGAGGTGGTGATATCATCTGCCACTGATTCATCAATCCTGTTGCTGCCAAGGCTTGCATCCTTGTACGAAGACATGAGAGTTTTGCCATAATATTGAACCAAAAACTTGAACACCTCATCCTCATTCCAATCTACTTGACTTGTGCCAGTTATTTTCCTGCTAGAAGAAGGATAGCATGATGGGCAGAGTTGTTTTGGGGGCCATATAATCTTGGGGAACATTGGGTCACCAGTTCCTAATTCTTTTTCTTCTTTCATTAGCCTCTCGTTGACTTTGTTATGAGTGTTCCATAGCCAAAGGCTTAGGTTGCGAGTTGTCTTAAATGGGACTGAAACACTGCAAGCAAAATTTTAATAATGAGATGTATAGACAGCACATTGAATTGAATATTTGCTTTTTATCATTCATACCTTGAGCACATCTCATAAAAATGCCTGCGACATTCCTCACAGATGAAGAAATTATGGATGAAATCACACATGGCTGTGAAAGTCAATTGGCTTTCTCCATCAATGACTCTAACAGATAGAGAATGTAATAGAACCCAGAGGCCACAGCTGCAAAATATACGACCACATAAGTGAAAATAACATTTTTTTATTGCATTCTGTAAGTAATGCATTTGAACCCACAAGGCAAAAGGCATGTAACATATTTAATGCCACCTATCAAGAAGATATGATTATGTTACCTGATACTAGATGTTAATATGTGATGCACATGTCATGTAGAAAGAACGGTTGTGATTCTTGCACTAGTTAATCAAAGAAGAGGGCATCAGCTGAGATGCGTAATTTATTATTAATGCAAAGAGAGGAGATGGGATCGAATTGTGCCAGGAGTCTCAGTTGGTCAACTGTTTGATTTTTTTTTTTTTAATGGTCAATCTGCTTCCATTTCTCATTTGATCTCATGTGAGACCATTGAACATCCAGCTGGATGACCAACAACAGACACCAAGAGTTATACTAGATGAAGCTTTCAAGCACCACTGATGGAAAAATATTATGAGCCACCAAGTAAATATTTGCAGAGAAACTAAATCAGCACCAATCATTCTATCAATTTAAGTTCGGATGATGAGTATGTTACCCTTCTAATCTCATCACACAAAGTACTGATATTCATGAACAAGTGAAATGGCTTAATCTGTGGTTTCCAGGGCTGCACTTTATATTGGTGTCAATGCCCTTTAAAGAATATAGGTTGCCACGCTTGTAGCAAATTCTTCTATTTTATTGCAAAGATTGTACACAACTTGTTCAATCAAGGATTTGGTAGCTGGAATCTTCTGCAAAGAGTGGTGTACCTGCTCTACAATTTCACTCCCACATAGCAATAACTTTGTAACATCCCAAACCATCCCCACTTGGTGGTTCCAAGTTTTCTGAATCTAAATGTCCTGCACTTTGCTAAAAAGCAATAGCAAACCTTACCAAAAAAAAAAGAGGAACAAGATCATTAGTTATAATGTTTATTCTGTACTAGATTTTTTCAAGGGGTGTTTCAAAACCCCCAAAATACTCCACTTATTTAGCCATTACTTCCCAACACCCTTAACCACACACTCCCTCCCCTTCTTGGTTCAGAGTTTTCCGAATCTGAACATCCCATACTTTGTTGCAAAGCAATAACTTAATTACTAGATTTTTGTTAGTTGTAATGTTTATTCCACATTAGATGTTTCCAAAGGATGTTACAAACCCCTAAATGTTACAACCTCTGCATTTCACTCAAAATAAATTCATACTCAACCAAAATAAATATTTCCGAGATACTTGCAGATGTCCCCATAATTTGTATCAAACTAAAGCAACACAGGCAGCTGTATAAGAACAACATGTTCAGTAAGCCATTCATCTCCTCAAGTGAGGATAGTAGGTGGTGCTTTGGAGATAAAACGAAAGCTCAGAGATAGAGATTATCGAATTGGTATTTTGGTAGGTTGCTTAGCCTTAAAAGTTCCCCCTTATTTTTCAGGTTTGGAATTCTTTAGCCAAGATTAACCTCCCTTAACATGGGTGCTTAGCAGACAGACATGGAATTTTGTTTTTAGTCACCCCATATGACATAACAGAGCCAACTACAAGGTTCTTCTACCAAAAAAAAAAAAAGAATAAAAAAAATTTAAAAAAAAAAAAAGGAAAGAAGCTTCTATCCTAAAGGTTACAGTCTCCTTGTGAAAATCATAACATACAGAACTTAAAAACGATATCAAGTTGGGTCCTAGTTCATCTTCACCCAGAAACATAACCTGGTCAAATTTGACAACTGTCCTTATAAGGTGGCATAAATTGGAAGTTTCGAAAGGAACAGAAATAGGGACGGAATCATGAAGCATCTAGGGCTGTCAATGGACCAACTGGCATGAGTGGCCCGATGACCTGGCCCCAAAAAGCTAAACAGGTCCCAGGCTGGGATCTTTAGCTCAATATTTTGGGAAGCCCAAAAGTTTTCGAGATGGCTCTGCGCTTTAGATGTTGTCCTAAAATGATCGGGTGCCTGACTTGAGCCAAGCCTGGCCCAACATAACATTAGTGGATGGGTTGAACTCAAGCATGAGACCCTCCTGCCTGGTCTGGGTTCGGTAGGATCTAGCTGGAGCACGAGACTCTTGGGCCTGATCCAGGCCAGCACAGGTTCAGGCCTAAGGTTACACTAGGCATCATTTTGTGACTTGACCCATTGGCACCCTAACCATTTTTTTTAAAAATTTTTTTAGGATGTTCAAGGATGAGGACTTTTAGGGATGAAAACTGTCAATCAACAATAAATAACAAATAAGTTATTCACCAAGGCTTGTTAGGTGGGGTTTCCCATGCTTGATTATGAAGATATCTCACAATTTAGTAATATAATTTGTGAAAATGTGTTGCTTGGTGAACTGGTAAATTTATCATACTGAAAGGCCTGACAGTTAGTCCCATGCATATGTGCAATCTTCTTGTTTTTTTGCCAAACCTAGGTTCATTAGAAAGATCTTCCAAGATCTAGTAGTACCTCTACATTGCCGAAAATTAAAAGAGGGCATTCTAGGGTTCAAATATCAGTTTTAACTACAAACATAATTACACGGCCAGTTTAATCTGATTTTTAGAATTTTATTTTTATAAAGTTATCAAGGTTCTAATTACAATATATTCCTTTCTAAACATAGATCTAAAATCTTGACTTCAAGCAACAAAGTTATAGGAACTTATGTTCTTGATCATTTCTGCCATAAACACAAGCTCATTCTGTACATAATTAAATATAAAGAAACAAAAGCATGGATTGTTCTTGGAAAGCTAAGGAATTCAATACCTAAAGCCTCTCGTATCATTTTTGCTGCCACGACAAAAAATCTGCAATATGATTTTGTATAAATGAATATGGAGAAAAATTGCAACATGAATAAGCAGGTCATGCAAAATGTTTTACATAATGTAGCATGTGCTAAATATGTACAACATTATAGGTGGATAAATATGATGAAAGAGATGTGATATTATTTTAGCTGTATCACCCAAGGACATGGAATCATGGATTCAAAACTGCCAGAATAGAACAGTACTATCAGAACCATACCATTCTGATATGAAACAGGCAGTACCATGGCTGCTGGGATGTTGAAACCAGTTGAAACAGTAAATACCCGTCATACCAATCCATGCCTGTGCATATTGGCATTACCATATCAGTCAGTATTGATGGTTTTTCTTTTTCCTGTTTTTGATGTTCTGGTATGTACTCTCTGTACCACTACTGTATTGGTGCCATAGTGTTCTGATGGAAAGATCATATAGGCTTCGGTACCAGTATTTAAAACCTTGTGAGGAATGATAGTTATTTCTTGAATTACACCAAATAGAACAATTTAGCTTCCAAGAATTCGAGATGCTTTTGTTACCAGATTCGGTCATGGCAATGGCCATGGCTGGTGAGGTTTCAAAGGAACTTTGAAAAGACCAAGTGTTGACCAGTTTAAAGGTCATTTAAAGGTCAAGATCAGGCATTTTTCATGGTTTCCATGAAATAAAAGGATTGAGTGAAGCAAAAAGAGACCCGGATATAGTAAATGAAGAAAGATTGTAGAATTAACTGACTATAATCCCAAATATCTATAAAACAAAAAACAATCAAGGTAGGATTAGCACCCTTCCTCAAAAGGAAAATTTCAGACAAAAATGCCCAAGAATCAAGGAGCATGATAACTAACAGTAAATTCATTTATGCAAATTTTTAAAGGGCATCTATGTAAGTTTCAGACTTCTAGTGAGAAAACTATGACTTGGTTGAATAAATGTAGTCTCTTCTAGTCATTTGAGTTAACTATGCATGAAACCAACTTATCCATCCAATTGTTTTTTGTTGCTTTGGCTTTTGAGAAAGGGAATTCTCATTAAGCACGTCCATGAAAGTGCTTCAAGAAGAAGCTTTAGATATTTGGTTTCTGGTAATCATGTAATTGAAATGCTATTTCTAATAACTAAATGGAAAGAGAGGCGAAAAGCATTAGCATGAATACATACCCAGATGACTTTCATAGGATTTGGGTCTAACATGAAATAAACCTGCCCGAGATTTGTTACAAATTGAGGATCCAAAATAGATCCATTTACTTAAGGCAGGTTCACTTAAGTTGGGTTTATTTTAGAGGTCTGGTTTAGAAGTAAGAAGATAAATCAGTATCAAGTTAAGTTTATTTGGTCTTTGCAAGCTGGATCAGAATTCATAGAATTGAATGCAACATGTTGAGGTTTAAGTTGAGATGAATGATTTAGAATGACACAATTCAGATATGAGGTTCCGGCTTGACCTGTGAAGAGTGGAACTGAATTTATTTTTACCTAATCCACATGCACCACCTTTGTCTTTGAGCAAAGAAAACTCATCCCTTTTTAGGAAACAACAAAGGTAGCTGAATTAAGAATAAGCAAGATCAATAGAATCTAAGTATTCGAGCTTTCCCTTGGCAAAAACCAAAGGTTTCCTGCTCATAAAAAAGTTGCCTTGAAACCTGTACTTGTAAGAACCTTTTATTGGGCGTTTCCAATCACATTTTCCCCAAGGAATTTTCTTTCTATAAAAGTTGTAAATGGATTTCTTTTTCTAATGCTAGATATGTCATAAGTTCTTTTTGTTTTTCAAGAGAGAGAGAGAAAGAAATAATAACTGTACAATTCAATTCTACGGCAAGTTGACTGAACCAAGATATCAGTTACCCACATTTCCAAAAAAAAATACCTACTAATGTTTAAATACAAAAAGAAATCAGTCTACTAGAGAACAGAATAGTCCAAAGAAGCAAGATGCCCACCCAATGTCCGCGAGGGGCTTCCTTGCCACAGATCAAGTAACTCTTTAGCGTGTTCCTTTCCTGCAATGTGGTGATCTCTTGAGAACTGACTGGAAAAAGATCTGAAGGCCAAAGATCATCAAAGTTTACAAGTATCTCAGCGCTTCCCCTTTGACACCTAATAACCAAACACCAGAGTAAGCAACCACAAACTTCATTGTCTTAGATGCATAAAAGTCTGATACTTGACCTTTTAGAAGGATGATGGGTGACTAAAAGCTGCAAGAACTTTATAAGTGGGGCTCGAGTCTCTGACTTGATCATCTGCAAATTGTACAAGAACAACAGAATTATAAGTGCAATTTGTTTAAAAAAACAATAGCTTATAAATCTAATCCAAGAAGAAAAAGCTCGACCTTGTGTTCCGATATTATGCCAAATGCACCAGCTGTTGCTTTCTCGACATCATAAATAGCCCGAGCAATCTTTGAAATGAGTAAATAATAATTTAGTCTCATATGCTTGAAAGGAAATGGCACGGGTAAATAAAATTCAATTCAAGCAGAATAACAATAAAGCATGCAGTGGTGGATAACATTATGATTTCCCATCACAAAATACCTGTTCAACATTAGAGGCGTTCCTTGGAAGTGTATTTTCATTCTCATATTTTTCATCATCTAAATTGAATGAGCTGCATAGATCAGAAACATTGCATACATATCAAATATAGGAGCTTATCTGGGATTTAACAGTAACAAGTTACCATGGACTTTTAAAGATAAATGTACCAACAACTAACTCGACATACCAATTCTACTACCTAAATCAAATGCAGAAAACATAATGTTGCAGATCATGGTGACAGGTTAAAAATCTACCAGCCACAAATACAGAAAAATATATAAAATGGGAAAAAAAGAAAAGGGATGGAAAAATATAACCAGTTCAAATGTCAACATAAAATTTCTAGAGTCACCATCTATCTCAGATGAGAGATTTCTAAAATCTGCTTTGATCACTCATGACAAAGCCATATATAAAAGGATGGCCTAGTGCATGGGGCCTTGCCACTGCAAGATATGGAGAGGGTCAGATGTACATAGCTTTACCCTAGAATGCAGACAGGTTGTTTCCATGTACCAAACCCATGACACCTAGGTCATAATAAAGCAACCCTACCATTGCACTAATGTCCACCATAATCATTACAGTCACATGACTAAAGAAAATTTTAGGCAGTTTTCCATAATACTCAGCAACTAAATGATGGCAAAGAAATGGCATTCTCAACAAGCAATTTCTTTCTGCTACATTTGCACATGATGTCTGTTTCAAATTTAACAGAGAAGATCTTTCACGAGCATGTTTGAGAACAATAAGCAGAAATGGTTTTAAAATTCCAAAGATATACATTATCCAATCTTAGAAATTTTAAATTGAAAGCAAGTAATATACAAAATAGCATAAAAAAGGAACTGGTTGAGTCAGACGTTGACAGCATATGCCTTTAGAATACTTCTATGATTTGCTCCAAAAGCATTATACTTTATGAGTGTTATCTTCAGCAAAAGCAGAACAAATTTTCCTCCACTGTCGGTATTCTCAAAAAAATGTAGAAACATAGCACTTGTGTTTTCAGTGTATTGTAATTTTTTAAATGGACCACAAAGATTGGCCTTACCAAGGTTTGCTTCGCTGATACCAAGATCCATACTGGTTTTCTGGCGATACAGTCAATACGGTACTGTGCTGTTCCACTCTGTTCTGGGTCCGTGCCGACACAACAGAACAGCGAGGGAGGGGGAGAGGAAGAAGGAAAGAGAGGAAGATAGAGAGACAGAGAGGGATGAGAAGGAGAGGGAGTGGGAGAGAGAAGCTGAGAGAGAGGGGAGGCTTTTGAGTCCCCATCTTCTCTGGCGCACAAGAATATAGGGGCAGAGCCTTTTTTTTAAGTACCAACTTCACTATAAAAAATTCACAAAAAGGGACCGATGCCCTTGTTCTTGTGCGCTGGAGGAGATGGAGGCTCAAAAGCCCCCCCTCTCTCTCCCTCTCTCCCTCTCCCTCCCTCTCTCTCTCCCCCTCCCTTGCCAATTTCTTAAATCAAGGGGCAGAATCATGCCAGTCCACCTCCAGTGCGGCTTGGTACGTTCCGAACTAGGCAGTTTAGGGAGCTACAATATTCCCTAGTCCTCACTGCTAGGGAACATTTTGCCTCCAACAAACAGTAAATTCAAATTTTAACAAGGCAAGGAAGATGGCATGATCATCAAACTTAATGGTTGCAATGACAATAGACTGGGTATTAATTCTCTTCATAAATTGCTGCTTTCATTTGAAATTAAACATTCAATTTTATATTATTTCTTTGTATAAATATTTATATATTATCTTTTAGTATTTCTAGAAATTTTCATTATTACATTACACTAGCTTATAACCCCATGCAATGCATGGGATGTGATTTTTTTAAAATAATATATGATTTTATTTATCTATTTTATTATGTCTATTCTAAAAATATCTATGATTCATGCACGTTATCTATTTAAAAAATCTATGATTCTAAATAGTTTGTATTTATATATTTTGGCGTGCATAAATATTTTATTATATCTATTTTTCTTCACTCCAACACAAAAGACTTTGTTTTAAAATTGGTTTCTATGATTCCAAGCATAACTCCTACCTAAGCTTTCAAAACACCACATTCTATCTCACAAAACTAATGTTCAGCAAGTAAGGAAACGGACATATTAGTGCAAGCCAACACCACAGAATGAAAAAGAAAAAGATGGAGACCGGTGAGTAAATGGTGAGACCACGAAAGTGTAAAAAACGAAAATAAAAAATAAAAGAAAGAGAATATAAAGGAGCGAGGCAAAAAAAGAAAAAAGTAAAAAAAAAAAAAAAGTGGTGGAAGATATGACACGCCATAAAGAGGTGGTTCGTGGGGAGGTGGTTCGTGAAGCGGGGACGTACAGGTCATAGGGGGCCCATAGGACGTCAAGGGGGCATGGCCGGTTTGAGTCAAATAGGACTCAAGGCTTGCCGCTGTCGCTCTAGTGGAGGCGGCTGACCGAGCCAGGGTGGAGGTCGCGATAGCTGCCCTTGATGTTATCCCTGTTGAGCCCGTGCTGGTTCCACCTGTTATCGATTGGCACGTGTTCCTAAACCTCCAATCGAAACCTAAAAAGCCCTCCAATCTTCCTCGGATACTCTCCTTCCCCATGGATCTCCCAAGAAAAAGAAGTGAAACGAAAATCGAATGATCAATCTATATGGGAAAAGGTCTTACCTTTCAAGTTTTTTCTGTCTTTCCCTTATTTTCGTTGATTTCTCCTACATTTTCCCTAGGTTTTCCCTCCGATCTCCCTCAGGTACTCTCCTTCCCCATGGATCTCCCAAAAAGTAAAAGCATGATAATATGGAGAGAGAGAGAGTGTGTGAGAGAGAGAGATTTTGGAAAGCATTTACTATTTTGGTACAATAAACCGATTCCAATTTCTCATATAAAGAGAGATAAGAAGATGCAGCATAAACCATTGTATCGTACCTATATTTTTACTATCATTCCTCTCTCTTGCTTGAAATCTCTGTCCCATCACCATCATCTCGTAAAGAAATCTCCATTTCAATCTCAACTTTCATTTAACACCGATATATAATAAGGAAAACATGAAGAGTCCGAAACTAATTAAAAAGAAGATATTTTTTAAGAAAACAAAAATTTATTACCCATCATATGCCTTCTGTCCTCTTTGCAATCCAACTTGGCGAAAAGAATAAATAAAGGACATTTCAAGTAGGGAAGTAAAAAACTAATTCTACATCAGCAGTATCAAATTATTTAGTGGAGACGGCACCACCGGGGTGATGACCTGAGCCTGGGTGATGAAGCGGAAGAGCAGAGCTAGGGGGCAGTAAGTCGGTGGTGGGGCTCCTTCTGGAGGCAGCAAGCGATGAAGCTTCGGAACTCCGACAAGGCTGTGGGCGGCACCTCCGATGGGTTGGAGTAGCAGATGGCACACATGAGGCTAGCGAGACTAGCCCAATCCCCGCCCTGCCACCCTAGCTGCTCCTTGAAGGGGAACCGCCCCAGCAAGAACTCGAGCATACTGAGGCCGAAGCTCCAAATATCACCGGAGAAGCCATCATAGACCCCCTTTTTAAGGTCCTTGTTAATCCAATTGGGGCTCATGTAGGCGATCGTCCCCAAGGAGTTGCAGGGTTCCATGGTCTGGGCCAAGATCTCGCTGACCCTGAAGTCGGTGATCTTGACCTGGCGGGTAGCATTGGTGAGAAAATTGGAGGGCTTGATGTCGGTGGTGGAGATAGGCAAGGCCAGCGAGGACCTGTCAGGCAACGTCGGTGAGGACGGGCTCAGCGGTGATGCGGCGGCCGTCGAGGGAGCTGCCATCCATGTACTCAAGGAGGACCTAGATCTCTAATACCCGATCATAGAAGCCATGGCATCGGACCACATGGGGGTTGTCGGTGGTGTGGAGGATCTCAATCAACCGACAGAACTGGCGGCGGACGGCGTCCTCATGGGTGCCATAGATCACCTTGAGGGCATGGATCTAGCTGGTGGGACGGTGGTGGATGGTCTTACCTTTCAATTTTTTTCGTCTTTCCCTTGTTTTCATTGATTTTTCTATGTTTTTCCCAAGTTTTTCCATCCTCAGGAGTCTCAATCAGGTGGGAGGCTTGAAGCAAACAAAACAGGCGAATAGGGAAGTTTAGGCCATGCGGCTCCTCCCCCTTTTCCTAACACCCCACGTGTCAAACGAAGGTCCTGCCAATGCAAATGCCTCCATTTTAATATATATATATATATTAGATAAGCTATTTTTTAAATATGGCTTGTTTGGCTAGAAACCAACTAACACTTATTGGTTTTAATGTTAACACATTCTAAAAAACAAAATTTCGACCTTGATATTAGTTGTAAAATTGTAGGTATCTTGTTCTTCTAATCTAATGTCAGAGTATATAATTGCCACGTTAACCCGAAACCCATCTACCATAGGACTCATCCATACAAGATACACAATTTTTTAATTAAAAATGCTTTGAAAGAGAGTTGAACTAATATAATAATGCATAAAGATAAAGCAACTATTGTCATATATATACAACACATAAAAAGAAGCAACGCACATGCAACATCTTTTACATATGAAAGCAAGCATACATATCTGCTTGCAACTTATTTTTAAGCTGCCTCTAGAAATCCTATATAGGTCCGTTGCCATGTTCCAAGATAAAAAAACAAACAAGATATTAGGAACAGCGGAGATTAACAGTCAGATATGGAAATGAATCCTCAGTAAGTTTGTTGCATGTCGGATGAAAATCCATAACAATTATCGACCAAGAATTACAAAATTGCACCTGAAAAATCAGGATAGTCCTTTTTGTATGGAAGATTACACAAGATTAAGTCATTAGTAACTACAATAGGTTCTTAATATTTCCAATCCAATAATAAAGTAACTACTATAAAAAGCCAAGGCCAAGTGAATATCTGACTCTCTGACTCCACTTGGCTACAGGGTCATGCCTTTCTTTCATCTCATCAAACTGGCCCTTAGTTTATAATAATTATACTCCTAGTACTAGTGATGCATATATTGTAACCCGTCCATTTTCAATTCTGGTCAAGAGATCTTGTATACTTGAGATGGGGAAAACAAGAGTACCATATAACTGTACAAGTATATCATCTTTCCTAAATCATTTGTAGCTTCTAATAGGTAGACTTATGATCTAATGATGCGCACACTTAATTTGTTCTCTCTTTTTTAAGCAAGTAGAAGTGTGTTCATAGTGCAACTATGCCATAAGCATATAATGTTCAGAGTAGATGATTATCATGTACTGTGTCTCATCCAAGGATTTAAGTATGGCACTATGCCTGTCCATGCTGGCATACAGTACCAGACCAACAATGACCACTACAATTGGCACCCTTTACCAGCCGCATGTGTCAGCATGGTAGCATAACAGATTGGCAACCTTTACAGGTACAAGTACCAGTACCAAGATTTTAAACTTTGATATTTATCTTTAGGATGCACACATTAAAATCAAAGTATCATGTTTTCATACGTTAAATTCAAAATATCATGTACATTAAAACACAGCAAAAGCTAGTGCACACAGATTCCTGATTCATGGAAACATTAAAAAAAAAAGATGCACAATAACTTACCTGCCAATTCGTTTATTTATCCAATTGAGCAAACGATCTGCTGTCCTTTCATCATCAATTAATTGTATCTCACTTTTCTCTTGCTTAGGATCCCATTGACCAGATGCAAATTTAGGTGGTCGACCCCATAATAGCATGGGATAATGGCTGACTGAAAATCTATCACAAAGATTCTTATTCATCTGTGCTGCCAAACAATCAAACACAATAAAAGACTGATCACTAAAGGTGCTACTCCATGAATGTGAACCATTCAAACCATCACAAGAATGCAAGAAGTGAACAAAAATTACTTGAAACTAGAGCATCTAAACAGTTAGCACAAATTACCATTTGGTGATACAGTGATATTATCCAAGACTATGAATCTCACAATAGTCAAATAAACTGTACACCTTAACAGTTTATAGATTAACTATAATGGAAAATTTCATGATCCATACGAAGCATAAAAAAAGAGATTCCCCATGGTAAGTTAAAGAGTAATCCCCTAAACATACTCCTTTCATGAGCATCACAGCATCTGGCAATGTAACTGATCTTCATAGTTCCAAGTCTTCCTAAAACATTTTTATAATAGCATTACTAAAATAAAATTGTTTAAATAATGCAATAATTTTAAGTAATTAAGGGTAACTAAAAGATTAGAACCCTTTTGTTTAGGTGCACCATCTCAATTCGGTTCTATAATAACTGTGGTGAGACCACTCACCTTTCCGCAAAATATTTAACAAGCTTATTTTACAAAATATTTAATCGTGGCGATGACAGATACAAATTTCCATGGGTTTATAAAGTTGTTTACCACGATCACATTTATAAGCAAGAATGACTTCACATTGTATCTTTCTTTTACCTCCAAAAAATTTTCTTCAACTGCTGCCATAGTATCTATTAACAAGCATAAAAAGTGTTCCATAGGATAGTACTGCTAATATCCTATAATTTAGAAATACCAACGTGCATCCCTTTCTTGCATTACTTTCCTAAGCTGAGTATCAGGCTTACGATTAAAACTATTAAAAAGAGGAATTCAAGAGCTGTCCAAGTTTTCAAGGACATGCAAAAGACACAAACCCAAAATACAGGATTTAGCAAGATCCATGGCTGATTAACCTATGGAAAAGAAAATTTATCCTAACTTAGAGCCACTATACCTTCATTGCACAGTCAACCCTTGTCATGATAACAATCCCAGGATGTGGTGCATCTGGCCCACTGAAAAGCCTTGCAACCTTCTCGTAGTGTGGCTGCAAAATTGGTGCTCAAAAAAGATCAAAAAGTTAGCTTCCAAAGAATTCCAGGCAAAAATCTTCAAATGTTAAGCTCACATACCTTATAATTTCTACAAGCAGGACACCTGTAGAATCAAACATAATACAGAATTAGCATATAAAATAGAAAGGAGGCACAATGATGAAATCGTGAGATTAGACTTACAATATGGCAAGTTGCCAACTGAAAAAAGTTTAAAAAATAGAGTTCTCAAGACAACATTTCATGTAACACCAAGACAATAAAATAATAAATTTACTCCATGTAATTCAACCCAAAATTTAAACCAAATTTAACTGGCTTACTCCCATCATTCCAAATGTCCACATGTAATCTATTTTCACTGCTCCAAAGACAAGCTGAGCCTTTAACAAACCAAAAAATGAGATAAGCGAGCTCTACTCATGTGAATCTGATGGAGAAGAAAAAAATCAAAAACATAATTCACTTTCCGATTTTCAAATATTTTATTTTGAATAATTTTTAAAGTCAAATTTTCAACACCTGATTTAAATAGGATCTAACTGCAAGAGTCCACCTATACAATAGGTTTTGCAGGACAAGTCACAAAGTCATTAAGAATTGATTTTTGGACATTTTAAGTGTTTTCACACATAGGGTTCTCCAGTTTTTTGAATTTTGAATTACAAGAACGGTTTTGAATGTTCATAAGATGATTGGTTACTTGGTTGTTAATGTTCTAATTAACTTGTAAAACAAATTATGAAAACCTAACAAAGGGGCCAATGGCTCCACATTAGAACACATCTTACGCTGTTTTTTTCTAATTCTGGACAGGTTTGGCCCTCTTGTTTCCTCCTAACCTCTCTCTCTCTCTCTCTCTCTAAATCATCCCTCAAGTATATTTCTTCTTTCCATTAATTTCTGTTTATGTTACCTCCTTTCTACTGTGATATTTTCTTACCTCAAACGTACCTTATGATGTGCTATTCTTAATCTCATTCTATTTTTCCACATTGCACACATCAAATTATTGCATACTTCAGCTTGGTGACCTAAAATACTGTACAAGTATCTAACTGCACCAATCCCCCGACTGACCCTACATTTATTAGAATGAAGTTTCGATGATTTATTCCTGTTTCTTAGAATTTTGAGTTAGTTTTTCCGGAATCTTCTCAAAACTAGTCCCTACCAGTTTGCTTCCCACTGATCTCACACTCACTACAAACTCCAATATGCCATCACTCCATCCAAGAAATTTGCTCACCTACTCCCATCAGAAGAGCAACCACTCACTTATAAATGAACAGTCGCAAGATGAATATTCAATGTTTGCTTTTTCAAGAACTAAAGTGAATGGTCAGATAACCATACTAATAAACTTCAAGTCCTGAATGCGACAAGTGATTCAGATAAGAAGTCCAAATCAAAAGACAGCTTGTTAAAATACTGAATCCCTCAGAAGGCAATCAGTACCCCAAACAAAAAGAGTATGAAGGGATCAATAGCAGTAATCAGGACTAAACTTAGTTGCAAAGAAAGTAGCGGCACCTCAATGAACGATGATAAGAGCGCTGCTACCAATCAGCAGTCAGATCACCGCTCAGTTCACCAGGCTGATGCGGCAGTCCATATTGGTGCAGTACAAATGGGTCAGGGCTACCAATCGCCACCAAAAAAATAAAAAAAAAAATCCTCAGATTTCGATGTCGGACCAACTGAGAGGTGATCCGGCGGGTGATCTTTAGAATATTCCATAATCAACTTATTGTGTCCAAAAGACAGAACCATCTGAGAAAAAAAATGAAAACCTAGCTTTAAGGTAAAAAAAAGTTTTTTTTTCAACAAAAAGAACTTTCCAGTAATCAAGAGATGCCCAGACCAATTCTCGGTTCAAAGGCAGGAATTTCTAATCAAACTTCTGATATAACTAGAGAGAAAAATGAGGAATAACACCTGGAATCATCTGACGATAAAAAGAAAGAAAAAGGCTGGCATACCAGTGAGCAAAGAACTCGACGACGGCAAAGGCCGCCTGAGACTCCTTCAGGACGCGATCGAAATTGGAGCTGTTGAGGTCCACGGCGGCGTCGGGGAGATCAGGGCCATCTCCGAGGGATCGGAGAAGGGACCGCCCAGGCCCCGCGGAAGATACGAAGCCCGAAAGCAGGAGGAGGAACAGGAGAAGTGCGACATAGGACAAAGTATCGGGAATTGACATTCGAGAGGGAACTAAGAAACGGACAAGAGATCTCCAAAAGAGGAGAAAAACAAAAGGGCTTGGGAATGAATCCCGGAGATGGCGACGGATTGCTTTCCGACCAGCATGGGCCCCCGAGGGATAAATTAAATACCTTGGGTGGCACCGGGAATAAAATCTGGAACCCATAGATTTTTTTGTCGTGGGTTTGATTGCCACTTCACAAATAGCCCCTCACCATTTTTTTTAAAATCAGTGCATGCTTCATGTGCAAATTAAAATTTATACACTTCCATACTTATCTTTCTACATAATTTACGTTTAGTGCAGGAATGAAAAATAAAATGGCCATTAAAAATCAAAGGACAAGCGATAAACTGAAGGCCAAATGGTTTTAAAGAGCTACCCACAAATCAAATCAAGGAATTATATTTGGGGTATTTTAGAGAGAGACATTTTAAGTTTGAGTCTTTTGTCGTATTTTTTTTTTTTTAACTTTCTTATCTATTCAATACAGATTTCAACTTATTTATTAAAATAATATAAAAATTAAAAAATATCATTTAAAATAATATTTTTTTGAGAAAATATCATTTCAAACGATGTTTCTTTGGTCCAGTCAGCAACTCATTTCTGACCTACGTAAAACCCCACAAAAAAAATCAGAATAAAAATACCATTCAAAATGGTGCTTTTAAAAATACCATTCGAAATGGTATTTTTAAATTATTATATAATATATATAACAGTCGGCCCTAGCCTTCTTCTTCTTCCCGTGCCTTAAGCTCCTTCTTTTCGAAGCCGACGCCGATCCCTTTCATCCGACGCCCTACCGCCGGTAAGCCGTCGTGCCCTCCCCCTTCCCCGCCTTCTTCCCCCCACGGCCCTCTCTTCCTTCTCTCTCCCCCTCCCCCTCTTCCCCCTACGGCCCTCTCTTCCTTCTCTCTCCCCCCCCCCCACCAGCCCCCTCTTCCTTCTCTCTCCCTCTACCTGCCCGGCCGCCGGCCAGACCCCCCTTCCCCTCCTATCTGACGCCCCCCCGCCCCACGCCCTCTTCCTTCTCTCTCCCTACCCCCGACCCTCTCTTCCTTCTCTCACTCTCTGCCCGCCCGACCACCCACCCAGCTGCCCCCCCACCCCCCGTGCACCCCTCTTCTCTCTCTCCCTCTCTCTCCCCCCAGGCTTTTTCTATCATCTCTTCTTTTCAGCTAATGTATTCGTTAATTTAATGTACCTGTTAATGTGTTAATGTTGTTTGTTATATTATTGAAAATAGGTCCGAATTTAGTTTTTTCTAAAATCATCAGGCCTAAGCCCGATCTGAAGTCCGAAAAGAATTTTCGATTAGGGGTAGTGTCCGACCCAACTCGGCTCGTTTGCAATGCTACTCGATACTGTAGTAGACGACTAATTTAAAAAATTTAAATATATTACATTGCATAGAACCATAGATCCATTTATTGATTAATGTATATATTCTACGGTATCCGTATATTTATATATTTTTATACGGATGGAAGAATTATATATATTGATCAATTGTCTATCCAGTTTGGATAGTTCGAAAATTGTAATTAATTCTATAAGTAATTACAGTAATCAAACAATATGCAAAGGATTCAAAAAAAAATTCGAACAGTATTTTTCTTTAGTTCTTCTCACACATCTTCAGTCGTGTGGGAAAAACTAAAGAAAAATACTGTCAAATTTTTTTTCGATCCTTAGTGCTTATCATTTGATTACTGTAATTATCTATAAAATTAATATAATTTTTGGATGAGATAGAACTTATCTTTACCTATTAGTTGATGATAGGATGCATTTATTATGTAAATTATTTTATTAAAATAAATTATTAATACTAAATATTTTGATTTTGATATTGTCATATAATTTTTTGAGAAAATGATCAGTGCTCGAATTTATCTACTATTATATTATGATAGCACAATAAAAAATAGTGAAGATGGCATATAGTACAGTTAGCCTACGAGCCGAATGGTTATGCTATCTTCATCATTATCACATCAAAAATTATTGGACCATTTATACAGTGATATTCCTAAGACAAAAAAATATGAAATCAAATTGAGGTGGAGATCTCCTAATTTATCGGGATAGTTAATGCAGAGCAAATATATCTTAGATCCAATTGATGATGATGAAGATATCCAAGAAATATTGACATTTCTTTTAAAATTTTCAGAATATCGATATATTGAATTATATATTGAAAAGAAAGATGTATCATCTACTGAAAATACTACTTAAATGATGGTACTAAGGTTTGGATACTTTAGTAGGTTTTTAACCTAAGAGGGCAATGCTCTTGGACCTTCCTCGCCTTTCGTAAGTTCTATGGTGCAAACCATTGGTGTTGAGATCATGTTTGCAGAATAACATTCTAATACTATTGGCCCTAGTTGTCCAATTATTTAAATCCTATAGCGACTTCTTCTATGGTGATTTCTCCTATGGTGATTTCTCCTATGGTGACTTCTCCTATGATGAAAATAGCAGTAAATGCATGATACAACACTCAAATGGGGGTCGATGATTGGGTCAGCACTGAAATAAATTCTAATAACCAAGATTTTGAGTCAGATAAGAATGAGACTGAAGAAGAATGGCTTGATGAGGATAGTAACAATGATGAAGATGAAGATAGTGATGAAGAAGACCAGCCTGATATTAATATTGAAGAACCTGAATCTCATTTGCATGAACCTTCATAATTTTTTAGCAACTTAAATTTAGATCATGGTAGTGGTGTTAGTGCTGGTTAAAGATTGAACTCTGACTATCAGTTTTGAAACTCCTCGATGACTAAATTTTTTATAAGTCTAATATTTCAAAGTAAAGATGAGCTAAAGAGAGCTGTTGATCTTTATTACATTCGAAAGCATCGGATATATAATATAGTTCAGTCACATTCAAAATTATGGTCCATACGATATGCATCATCAGATGCTAAACAAGAATGTAAATGGAGACTTCATGCTACATTTTTTAAAAGGCATGGATATTTTCAGATCATAAGATATAAGAGTTCTCACACTTGTTTGTTTACGGGATTGAGTCGAGATCACAAATATGTAAGTGGAAGGATGATTAGCACATTAGTCTGATATTTGTTTAAGAAAGATCCAGGTGTTAAAATTGAAGCTATTGCGACAGTCGTTAATGAGCAATTTCAATATATAGTATTATATAAGAAAGCATGGTATGAAAAACAGAAGATATTGGTTGATATTTATGAAAAATGAGAACCATCTTATGCAAAATTATCTTATTATATGGCTATACTCTAAAATGCAAACCCCGACACTGTTGTTTCATGGGATTTCTTTCTAACTAAAAATTTCGATGTGCAAATTTTAAATTATATTTTCTGGACTTTCCAACCATCCATTCAGGATTGAAGGCATTGCCATCCTGTGATCAGCATCGATGGCATGTACTTGTATGAAAAGTTTAAAGATAAGATACTAATTGCAACAGGAGTTGATGCAGAGAATGAGATTTATTCTTTAGCATATGCAATTGTGGATGAGGAGACGACTGCTAGTTAGAATTGATTTCTTTTTCGGATACTGTGAAAGATGGAGAGATCATGTTTAGGGACATTGACGGTGATTGAAGCATCCTATGCGTCAAATATGATATATACACTACCATTACATATTCCACATATGCCATCACCATGTATTTCATAGATGTCATCGCCACATGCTGTATATATGCCATCACTTTTTGATCCATAGATGTTAGGGCCTTCATCTTCTTACATGCCCTAGATGACAGCATCGGATCCGAGTTGGCATCATGAGTCTTCATCTGAGTGATATGATTTTTTTATTACAGGCCCATCATTGGATCCAGATGAGAGGGTTGAAGAAGTCACTCAGCTCATAAATGCTCCGATAGAACCTGTTATTTCTCATATGCATGCCCAGGAGACATCCACTATATAGGAGATGGGTCATCACAAGTGATATAGGAGCTGGAGCAACCGTTGAGGATCTTCTTGAGAAGATCCAAGCGGCTACAGGCACCATGGCGTCTTGTGGGACTTAATATTTTTTGAATTTGTAGTACCACAAATTTTTTTTGTAGATTTTATATTTTTATTCTATCTCATATTATTAATTATTGTTTCTATTGGAGTTTTAGATATTTTGCTTATTTAATTTCAAGTGTTAGGATGCTATGGTTTGTGGACATGGATATAGATCTTCAGATATGTTTTGAAGAATTGGAGAAAAAAATGCCACGCTAAAAGAGCCATATAAATTAGTTTAAAAAATAATATCATGCATCAAAAGAATATAAATAATAATGAGAAACATATCACGCATCAAAAAATTAGTTTAAAAAATATAAATAAGAAATATATCATGCACCAAAAAAATTAATTTAAAAATTAAACTAAGGTGAAAGCACAAAAAAAAAAAAAAAATAGTTTAAAAACGTCATTTGGAATGGCATTTTAAAAAATATCATTCAGAGTGGTGCTTTCGAAAGTGCCATTCTAAATGGTATATATATATATATTTTACGGAGTTTCACGTAGGCTGGGAAGGTTGGTGATTAGACCAAAGAAACGTTATTTGGAATGATATTTTTTCAGCAAAAATATCATTCCAAATGATGTTTTTAAACTTTTATATTATTTTGATAAATAAGTTGAAATCTGTATCAAATGGATAAATTTTTTTTAAAAAAAATTAGTACAATAAAAAGCTCTTTTAAGTTTTAGATATCCAATCCAAAAGACTGGAAGTATTCTATCAACCAATAAAGGTTGCTCTTTAATAAATAAAATATTTGATTTTTTTTTTCATGTTGATATGGTATTTCGTAACTTATCTTTATGTCTGAGAAAATCCAATGGCCCAGTAGTATGCTCTGTTTTGAGACCAAGATCCTATTATTATATGTGTGTTTATATATCTCTACCAAAAAAAAAAAAAAGTGTTTATATACTTCATATGTTATCTCCATGTGTTCTTTTGAGGCATCAAACTTGATCTTTTTATGCTGAATTATCTTCAAGAAAAGACAATCTCGTGAGAGGCAAACTTTTGTTACTTTATCATAGAACAGTTCTTGTCTATGTGAGTTTTGTAATATTGAAACTCAAAAATTTTGCTCTCCTCTTCAATTATGCGAGGCTGCCTAATTTTAGTGACATCATGCTTCCTTTTATCTGATGTGTATTTCAATATGGTGGACTATGACAACAGTAGATAATATTGATAAATCATTTTACTGGAACAATTAAATGGCAGAGAGTTATATGATTATACATGATATCATGAAACTTAATTTTTATGAAAAAGAATAAGCGAAGAGTTAGTTGACCATGTTCTAATAATAATTAAATGCAAAATGACTTTGACATTGCATGGTATAGGAAATTCCAAATCTCATATATATATATATATATATATATATATATATAGAGAGAGAGAGAGAGAGAGAGAGAGAGAGAGAGAGAGGACTGTTTGTCATTTGTATATACTGTGCATTCACTATTTATATAGAAATCTAATTCTATGTAGAACTCATTCAAAGGCCTAAGAAAGCAAGTAATTATTCGGAAAAGAAAAATAATAAAGACAGATAAACATATGATTCATGACACTGTGGCCATATAACTTTTTTTTTTCTGCTTTCTATAACCAATTTTCACAACACCAATGCTACATACAGGCTCACATGGAAAAGAAAGCAGAACCATACCTTTATGGTAGCAATCATAGCATTAGCACATAAACCTTTTCATTCTACTTTCCCAAATTTTATTTTCATGAAGTCTGATCTCATATATATATATATATATATAATATATAAAAAATATAATAAATATATATATATTATATATATATATATATATAAAATAAAAATTTTGTGTTGACAAGGCACCTTCTATGCTGGAAATTACTTCTACGCTAATGAGGTGAATAATTATTCAGAAGAATCATAAGGATACGAAAATACACAATTCAAAGTATTGTTGCAAACATTATTTTTTCTTTTCATTTTCGAACCTATTTTTCATGAAATCAATGTCCTATGCGGGCTTATACAAAAAAGAGAGTGGGGCATATGCCTTTATGATAGCAATAATAGTGTTGCCATATATACCTTTTCATTCCACTGAGTCCAGTTTTCAAGAAAACAATGCTCCTTACAGGCTCACAAGAAAAGAAAGTGGCTCCACCTTTATGATAGCAATAAGAGTCATATGTTGTAGCCAACTTCAGAATTTAATGGTACTCCATTTTTGAATTTTGATCGTATCAGATTTGGAGCTGAAAAAATTAATTTATAATTATCTCATTACATAAATTATAGCTCAACATCCATGTGTGTACAATCACTTATCATATGTACGACCATATTAATTCCACACAAAAATTTCTTTTGAAAGGAAAAAAGCTCCATGTCAACTTTTGCCTGTTCTCCTTCCATCCCTCTTCCTTATTCACCTCTTTCACAACCGTCAGTTCAATCCCGATGATGTTGAGGAAGCTAGTGCATGGTGTAAAGAAGATTTAGTTTAGAGACTACTCTTTGCTCAAAGAGTGCAACATGGAATCCAACAAGGTCATCTACGGACTCCTCTCTGAGATATCGCATCCTCATCTACTCTCTCTTTCTCTCTCTCTCTCTATTTTCTGATAGAAAAAAGCTAATAGATAGAATAATCCTCCATATTTAAAAGAGCTAGTGAATATCATGTCATATAGCACAAGTGGAAATATTTGAAAGAAAATTACATATGAGCGAATGATTTATATTCTAGTTTTACAACAACATTTTAATATTTATAGGGCACATTACCTTCAACCTGCATGGTTATAATAGAATTGATTCATAGTGTTTTAGACGTGATGTGATTCATGGATAACTGAATTGATCAAGCTATCCAACGTCATTAGTAACCTCCATCTTAATTCAATGACAAAAGATTTTAAAAATAAAAAGTAACTGATTGCAGTCTATAATTATATCAATATTTTATTTATTTATTTCTGGAAGTATGCATCTTAGTTCAATATAAAGTCTTTTTATAAATATGATTTGCATTAATAATAGAACATGCTTACAGCCACCTGATGAAAGGAATCACAACTTTTTTACTATCTATGACTTGAAAAGGCTATAGCAACACTGTCAAGCCTGTATTCAGAAGTTGGAATCCTGAGATCAACCACATGCAAGATCACATAACACTTTGACCCATGCCACCACATCTAATCAAATACATAACTTTTTTTGCAGAGATAATTATCCATCTACATTTGCCACTATTTTGGACTTGTTCTAATTTTAGCTGATCGACATTTTGGTGAAAATTTGAAAGCCTTAGTGATGTTGGATGGACCTTGTGGGATGCTAGAAATTATTGATTTTTTGGGTTTCCTCGGTCCATTGTTCATGTGGCTCCAAAATTTGAAATTTTGCAATCCTATTTCAATAGGACACTTAACTAGATTTAAGTTCTATTGCCACTCTTCAGCCTTAGGAGGCAATGCATGGATTTTCCATAAAATTTAGAAAAGATGTTGCAAGCATGCTAATGAGATGCTCCATATTTTGTTCATAAGGTGTTTCAATTTTTTTCAGGAATAAAGAATGGAGCATCGCCAACATTACGCTACAGCACACTTAATATCCTCATTATAATCTTGGTTGGTGGTATGTTTATTGGACTCTTTTAAAGTTGCTTTCGATGATTCAAGTTTTTTTTCGGTGGACATAATGTTCGATTTAAGAAACTTTAAGAACATCCTCATATACCAATAAAAAAGTTTCATATGACATGAAAATTTATTTTTTTAGTGTTTATAATTTGGAGATAACATGCAATTCTATGTGGTTCAACTAGTTCACAATTTTAGCTGACCAATCCAGCCTTGGGATATCATGAGTCCATGACCCAACCCATCTACCAGAGATGAGTTCCATCCATGTGTGGTAAGCTGGCCAGATCAAGTCACAAGCTGGACCCAAAGCCTGGGAATCCAACGGCTTGCCAACCAGGCAACCACCGCCTTTGGAAAACCTAGAAGGGGCGGGCCGTAAATCTGAATAAAACCAGGGGCAAGAAATACCCAAGGCGGTGCCCTAATCCTTCGAGGGTTCGGCTTTCCGTCCCTCGGTTTATCCTATAAAATGGCCAACCCTCGCCATCTCCTCCTCCAGCTTCTCACAGTCCGGGCAAAGAAAGGCGTCTGGGGTTTCCTTGTAGCGGCCTCATTAAGGTATAGAATTTTTTTTGCCCTTTCTTTTCTTTGATCTTTTTCGGCCATCAGTCACCGATCGATTCGATCTAGATCGCTTTTTTTTTTTTTTTTCCTGTGTTTTTTATGCCGATGTGATCGAGTTTCGATCTATTTCGATTTTATCTCCAGAGGCGGATTCTTTTGCGTTAGCCTGATCATCGATTTTTTATGTTTCTTCCCCGTCTCTTTTTTTTTTTCGTTTGTAATTTGATTTTTTGTCTTTTTTCTTTTTTTTTTTTATGAGATTGGATTCGATCCATACGCGTCTGATGGATAATTTGGGTGTTGATTGTGCGATATGTTTCTGATCTTTCAGTAGAACTCTCTCTCCCTTTCTAATGGGATTTGGGTAACCTCTGCTGGCGTAGGATCTAAAAGTTTCAGTGCAGGGTTTACCTGTTGTCTTTCCTTAGAATTTCGAGGATGGGAATCTGACAGTTATTTAATTCAGTAAATAGGTTAAAATTTGTTGGATGATGTTGTGGTGGCTTTTACCTGCAAATCCAAAATCAGCTCAGCTGAAATTTGATCTTTGTTATCTGTAGATTGCCATTTCCCTTGTTTATTTATTTATTTATTTTTTTATGGCTGCACGACAAGGCAGAAACAAATGCCAACCAAGCTTGGTATCTTGCTGCTGTTTTATACCTCCAATTGAAATTCTTTATCTTACCTAATGCACTATGAGAACATGAATGCTAGATGGTATCCTATCGTTAATTTATTTTTTGATGTGTAGTGCTGATTTTGTGTTATATTTCTCTGGATGAGACATCACTGTGGAGGTTTTGTTTCTGGCTGTCACATATTTGGTTGCAATGCAAATCAAGTATTGCTTATGTTTTCAAATCTAAAATTTTGCTGAAGGCTAAATATGATAAGAACCATCAGTATTGGAATTCCTTGCCCAGATGTTGAGGTCGTTAATGCTGGAACATTGGTACTTATCAATTTCTATTTTCATGTCACAAGTTTAAACATAGTTGTTAAGGTCCGTTTTTAATTGTAAGGTAAAAGCCTTTTTCTTGTTGGGTGAGCCATCTTTAGGCTGTATAAACTAAAACACGAGGAGATGAATAAGTTGGTCTAAGACTGAACTACAATTGTAAACTGTTATATAAGCCTCGCCATGCTGTTGAAGTCATGTTGTCATTTCGATCCTTGTTTACAGCTTGTTCTATCATAGATTAATTTGGTGCTAATGATCTGCAATTCTGTCTTTCCTCTTCTTTGGTTAAATCAGTCAAGCCATTTACAATTACTTTGAGAAGCTGGCAATTTGGTTCTTATATACAATCGGTAATTTTTTATTTTGTTTAAAGAAACTCAAGCTTGGCGTGATGACTTGTATAATTGGTTTACAGGCTGAACTTGATTACCTTTTCAATATGACCAAGCAAAAACTGAATGGATCTCTATATATTTGGGTTAATGGACTTGCGGGTGTTTGGTTGGGGGGAGTTGGGGCCTGGAATAGGAATGGGTGACTCCTATTCCAACTATTTGGTTGGTGGGAGTTCCATTGTAATTCTGATTATGGGATAGAATTGGAATGGTCCAGTCCCCCTAAGACCCATCTTTTCTTTAAGGATTCAAATTTTCATTCTGATTCCGGTTTATGAACCAAATGTTTTGGGGATATGGCCATTCCAATTTTATTCCAATCCATTCCAAGTTCAAGTTGTGAACCAAACACTCCCTTAGTTTTTTGCAGCGCAAATGATATATAGTGGATGCATATTATCATTCATGAATACATGCATTGTTAACCCATTCATATTTCAAATAGCTATGATATTTAATATAATTATAGCATAGGCATTTTGACTATGCATTTGTAGAGACTGGTCTTCTTTTTTTTAATTGTTAAATTGTATGTATATTTTCACTTTCTTGCATTTGAGGACATTTATCTATAACTTTTGTGATAGAATAGCTAGATATGACTGACTGCTAAGTCATACACATCTTGGAGCAATAGGGATGAAAAATGTTGCATCTACAGTCTGGATGCAGTAAATATTCATTTACTGAAATGGCTGATGAGCCACTGGTCCAAGCATATTGGAGTCCAGATTCACGTTGCAAAGGCGAATGTCATCTCCTGTAATTATTTCATATACAACAGTGTGAACATAAAGCAAGGCTCTTCTTCTTGGTACTGGACCCTATACTAGTACTATGCTGGAAAAATGTCAGTACATACTGGTGTCGGTCTACGTACCAAGACTTGGTAACCCCTTCCCCCTTCTCGTGTGCCGAGTTTTGATTTGGTGCGGCTACAGCATGGTTGCATTGGGATGAGAAGATGAGAAGCTTCCTAAGAATTCATGTGCTCGGATGTGAAGCTTTTATGCATGAATGTGTTCTAGTTCCATAGTAGGATTTCATGATCGCAAGAAGATTTTTAGAAATTCTTTTGGTGCTAGAATCAAAACAGTGACCGATCCAATAGTATTATTTAGTCTGAAGAATCTAGTTCCTTGTGCTTTGTCTGGTTTATATTGATCCGAGGAAGGAAAAAATAGATGAGGCAGTAGTAACCAAATGGAGGAGAGGACTGTTGTCTAATTAATATAACATTGTAAGGTAATGTTATCCAAATAAATATTCAACTGTAAGAAGCTGGTACTGTATCAAAATAATTACATTTGACACCGATATATGGTTTTTTGCATATTTCAATTCAATATCATTTTACCTTTTTATGCTTTTGGTTTAACCATCTGGTATTTGGTTTACCTACTTCAGGAAGTTGGAAAATCTGTCTATATTATTGCATTGTTGAGAAAGTGGAGGGTGTCAAAATTGAAGCTTCGTTTATGTCTGAACAAGCCTCGCTCTACTTGGGATCAATTGGATTGCTTGGAGAATATTCTCCTACATCGAGAAAAAGGGACAGGCTCCCTCGGGAGAGGTTTGGCTGCATGCATCACGGGCCACTTCAACATTCTACACCTTGCTATTGTATGCAACGTCCCCTCCTTGCAGAAAATCTGCTCGGTATACTTGAAGGAAACAACTACTCTTTTGCTTCTGGTGCTTCCTACCTCTGAGATTCTCACAGCCTCTATCGGTAAGGAATCATCAGCAAAGATGGCTTTGCAGAATATTGGTGCTTCCAACAGCGACGATGCCTTCTATAGGTACAAAATGCCCAAGATGATAACCAAAATAGAAGGCCGTGGAAATGGCATCAAGACTAACATTGTCAACATGGTGGATGTTGCAAAGGCGCTGGCTAGGCCAGCTTCTTACACAACAAAATATTTTGGATGTGAGCTTGGGGCACAGTCGAAGTTTGATGAGAAAGCAGGGACTTCCCTGGTCAATGGGGCCCATGACACTGTGAAGCTGGCTGGGCTTCTGGAGAATTTCATCAAGAAATATGTTCAATGCTATGGATGTGGCAACCCTGAGACAGAGATCATCATCACCAAGAACCAGATGATAACACTGAAATGTGCAGCCTGTGGCTTTGTGTCAGACGTTGACATGAGGGACAAGCTAACAACCTTCATCTTGAAGAACCCCCCTGAACTGAAGAAGGGAGCAAAGGACAAGAAGAAGGCACTGAGGAGGGCAGAGAAGGAGCGGTTAAAGGAAGGGGAGGCTGCTGATGAGGAGCAGAAGAAGCTGAAGAAGGAAGCAAAAAAGAAAGGAACCACCACATCCAAGGATGGAGCTTCTTCGAAGGTTGCTGCTACGAAGAAGAAAGCTGGTGGTGGCTCTGATGAGGATCGTTCAGCTTCACCTGCTGGCAGCCAAAATGGTGGTGATAATACGGCTGATGATGATGACGATGATGATGTGCAGTGGCAGGCAGATACATCGCTTGAGGCTGCAAAACAGCGTATCCAAGAACAACTGAATGCTGCGACTGCTGAGATGGTGATGCTCTCAACCAATGAGCCAGACCAGGAGAAGAAGCCACAGAAGCCAAAGAAAGAGGGACTTGCCAATGGAAGTGCGAAAGCTGAAGAGCAGCCTGGTGCAGCCCAAAATGGTGTCAAAGCTAATAGTTATGAAACCTTGCTTAAGGAGATCAAGGGCAACCTGAACAAGGGATCCACGCCAAGCCAGCTTTGCACCTTTTTGTGTTCTGTTACCGAGTCTCCTCAGGAAGTCATTACAGCCCTGTTTGAAGCACTCTTTGATGGTGCTGGGAAAGGATTTGCTAAAGAGGTGGGTAAGAAAAAGAACTATGTTGCTGCTGCTGTAAAGGATGAAGGATCCCAGGTGCTTTTGCTCCGAGCCATAGAAGCCTTCTGTAGCAAGTGTGGTGCAGATGCTGTGAAAGAGGTCGCTCTTGTTCTGAAGGTCCTTTATGATGGAGATGTGCTGGAAGAGGAGAGCATAGTCCAGTGGTACAAGGAAGAACTGGCAGGTGGCAATAACTCTCAGGCGGTGAAGAATGCAAAGCCCTTTGTGGAGTGGCTCCAGAATGCCGAGTCTGAGTCAGAGGAAGAATGATATGATGTGCCTATACCCTTTGATCTCCTATATGCTACCTCTACCATAATAGTGTTAAGGGTTAAATAAATCTAGAGTCTCATGTTTTAGATAAGTGTCGCATGTTTTAGGTAAGTACTGTGTTGGAGTATCTTTAGATCCTCAGCATGTCACTGGTGTTATGTGGTATACTGCTTATCTTCGTTTGGTAATGTGATGTTGCTCGTCTTAGTCTGACGAACGAACCTCTTTGAATAAAGTATGATTATCTTGTACCACAAAAAAAGTATGATTATCTTAGTGTGACGAAAGTTAAAGTATGGCCTGGCATCTGGAGTTAATATTTTATAGTGCTATTACTGCTTGCTGATCTGCTCGACCCGCCAGTGATGCTGGGATTAGTTGTATTGCTGCGATAGGTTCTGTCATGTTGATTGCAGTCCGCACTATAGCCACTCCAAGTGTGCTTCAGACCTAATCTGGCCATTTAAGCAATGTCACTGTAAAGATATTGCGAAAGAGAGAAAAAAAAACTGTGGGTGGGTTTATGGGAGGGGTGTACTCTATCAGCAGGACATCCGGTTACCTGATTTCGTGATAGATACGTATCATTGTGCGTTCTTACCTCACAATATGCTCGGACATCAAATGTCTCCTTATCAACTTTCTCTTATCTAACTTTCTCTTATCTCCTGCGCATGGACCGACAGTTATTTAATCTGGATTTTTGGCTGTAGAGGTATATTATGTGATTAGAGTGGCAGTGAAACGGATCTTCGGGCAACCAATCCAATTCGGCACATCCACTTCTGATCAACAACTTGGAGGTATGGCTGAGTGGCGAGCAAAAATGGTTGAAAAGTCTTACTGTTTGAAAGAGAGCAGAACGACCCGAAATCTCCAAGTTTCAGCATGTCGTGGGAAGTTCATGATAAGCAAGCCAAACGGTACCACGTGATAATATCATTAGCTAAGTATTATATGTGTGACAAGATGGACAGTTGACAATGATACCTACAAACTAGGGGTTCATCCAGCAATCTACTCACCTCAAGAGTGGGGTACCTCAGGCATGAGAGTTTCTTGTGGATTGACATGCTAAACAGTGAAAGAACCTGCAAATAAGTAAACAATATTGTGTATCTGTAACTATTCCTAAACAGTGAGCTGCTGGACCCAATATTGTCAGTACCTCCCATCAAAAAAGCTATGCTCACTGCATTGTTCTGCAGAATGGCATCTGGAGGGTAGGAATCTAAGATATTTGAAGAAAATCAGCTGCGATGGCATGGGCGACATGAATCTGAAGATATTTGAATACCAGTCGAGGGGTTGTGGTTCCATACAGTTTTCCAATCTTTGCAGTGTTGCACCTGATACTGATCTGCATTGATCAGATAATGGGAGAGGGTCCTCTGTGATTTTATCGAAAACTTTGCATTTGACACAGAGATATATGTTAAGGCAAGTCGATGAGAATGAATATACACTGAATTTAGAGCATAGATATGGAGGTTATGAAACTATAACAAGCATACCATAGAAATGTTTTGAAAAAGAAAAATAGTTCAACTGCAAGTTAGATGGACAATCACAAGGTTGAGTAGTCAAGATTGAGGTGCATGTGCCATGAGCTGTGGCAATTAGTCCAGGAGAAACAAATCCGGAGTCCTGTATACATTACTCGTTATCAGCCAAATTGGCCACCCAATCAGCAGTCATTTCATTGAAATGCTTCAATGTAAAGATGAGTTGGTTGTAGGGGTTGAGACAAAAATCTTACTTGGCCATAGGGAGACAATCAAAATATTGCGACGATGTTTTTTGTTCATCCAAGGCACTACCACTGTGGTGGAATTCTCTTCCTACCAAATTTGATCAGCTTGAAGCACGGAGACAAACATAACCGAGACTCATTACAATCGCTGCGGGAGTTATAGGTGGCAGGAACGGGGGCTGGAGAAAGGAATATCATACGTAGACTCGGGTTTTGTTCTACGGCCCGCACCAAACTCGTCAAATTTAGGTCCCATCAATTCTGGATCGAGATTCCGGCCTGCACTTGTCTTAATTAGGATTGGGTCTCTCGCAGGGGCCCAACCAGCAAAAGGCCCATAAGTCCTGGTTTGGAAAACGATGGAAATTCCAGGACAAACTTTTTTGTTTTCAAAACGATAGATCCTAATTTCCGTTTGTATTCCGTGTTTTTGTCTCCTTTTAATGATTATGCAATACCATAATGCAACTAATAAAACTAGGGGTGCATTAGGTTTTTGTGGTTCTAATCGAACTGAAGTTTCAAAAAATCAAACTTCTGAATTTACATTTTATAAAATCAAAAACTAAATCAAAGTAGCCTAAAACTAAACACACCAAACTGAAATAATTTTGGTGCGGTAATTCGATTTTGTGCTTCTTTATGCTGGATTTTGAGTTTTGGTTTAAACTTATTAAGTTCTTTAATAATCTCATTATTTAGACTGCAGAATTGCACTTAGCCTTAGTATTGTTATTCACATTCAAATAAACAACAAATCATTCAAAAAAAAAAATCCATTCTATAAAATTATCTTAAACTATTTACAATCTACCAATGTAATATTTATCATAAGACAGCAATCAAACTACACCAACCAACAGATAGGATCTAATTTTTGAGCAAACAACTACAAAAAAACAAAGCCAAATCTATTGAAAATCAAACCAACAAACTAAATAAATTATGCAATTATTGTAGCATTGCCACTGCCCACTATCTTGCTCACAAACATATACACCATAGTCCATAAAATCTATCAATAGTACACAATAACTGCAAAAACAACCAACCACGAAATAAACTTGTAGTCTTCCAAATACAAATCAGTAAATATGTGACATGCTCTATATACAGTCTATAATTATAATATAAATATAGTACTACTAAAATAAAATAAAAAAGTAAAGTTCCATGCATCCAACATCATATTAGTAGAGTTAATCGGTTTGCATCAACTGTAAGCCAATACTTGATGTGATTAAACTTTAATAACTGACATAGAATGTTCTATTAATAGATTATCAAATTCTATGAATAAAAGAAATAAAATAATTCATCAACTTCAAATAAAATAATTCTAATTTGAAGCTATCAAAAATAAAATACAAGAAATAGAAGATGGAAATTAAAATATTATCTTGTTCACTTGTTAAGATCCTTCAAATTCTCTTCTACAATAAGCTAAGATGAAGATCGAAGTCAATTTTGTACGTATATGAGTGCTTGCACGATCCTAAAAGTCAAAGAGTTTTTAAATGCATCAAGTACTCTACCATCTGTACTAAAAATAGCCTCTGAGGCTACTATTAAGATGGAGACTGTTAATATATCTTGAGCCATTAGTAAGAGAATGAAAAATCTGGAACTATTGACTTTCCATCAAGGATATCAAAGTCCATCCTTTGCAACTCAATGTCTTCACCTAGATATTTATCTAATTCAGTTTTACTATCCATATGTTTAGGAAAATGCTGTTGATACCATGTCCACATCATATTTCTAGCTTAGCCATCTTTAAAAGTTATGATACTCGTTAAAGAGGTGGATGAAGTTTCACTATACCTTTTTTTCAAAATAGATCCAAATAATAGGAGATCAATTTTCTTACTATATTCTTTAAATAACTCAAATACTATCTCTTTCACTTTTTTTAATATATCTTATCCCTTGTCAGCCTCATACATATCAACAAATGCAAAGTTTGCATTGTCATCTTTTATCGAGGATCAAGGATAGATGTAATATCAATAAAGCTTATTCATCTTGTCAATATTCTCCCAATAAATATTATACTTAGTTTTCATTCTTGTAGCTATCAACCGAAGCTCTAAATCCTCACTTTCATTCCACTGCTTTAGCAAGCAATTCATTCCAATATTCTCATTAAAAAATATATTAGCAGTGACATATTTAGAATCAGAGATCTGCAATATCAGATCATAAAAGTATTTACAAAAAAATACCATCCTCTTTGAATTAGCCTAATCACTAGATGTAGGCACTTCTTCCAAACTATCATTATACTCTAAATTATACTTGAAGTAAGGGTTAAGTTCCTTGTACCTTATAAATGCTCTCTCAAATTTTTGAGCAATCTCTAACATTGTGTAAGTATTATTCTATTGAGTAGGAACACCCATACACAATAAATATTGTGATTGGATCTTTTCTATCTCAACACACTCCTTGAATTTAGCCAATCTACTAGGAGAGCACTATATGAACTTTATTGCAGCTCGAATCCATTTCACTAAGTTTCCGATTTCCTTCAAACCATCAGTCATGATCAAATTAATTATATGTGCAATATACCTCATATGGATGCACTTACATCCAAGCACATCAATCCCCAATTCAGTATTTTCTTCTTTAAATAATTAACAACATTATTTAAGTTTTCACTATCAACGGTGAATGTAAACATCCTATCAATTTTCTAGTCAAGAAGATACATCTCTATTTGTTTATCAATTTCCTTGCCCCTGTGACTTAAAAGTAGACAAAAATTTAGAATTTTTTTGTGCATATTTCAATTCCCATCAATGAAATGCATGGTGATGCACATGTAGTTCATCTGTTGTATTGAAATCTAAGAGTCTGTTATGATACAAATCCTTTGCTTAGAGTTCTTCAAAAAAATTTTCAATTTCAACCTCTCATTCAAATAGAGCTGATAACAATCCCATGTGACTATCCATCATGAGAATACAAAATTTAGAATATAACACCGCTATCAACTCAAACTCCTCTCCCTCCACAAATTTGAATAGCAGCCCATAAATTATAATCATTTTAGCTAAGATTTTCCTTACAAGCTCCTCGTCAAACCTCCAAGTACCAAGAACACCTTCCCCTTCCTTTCCTTTCACTAATTCAAAATTCAACTTAGATTGTCTATCATTTGCATTAGATGGATTTTATGCACAGGTCTTAAGGTGATTTCTCAATCAAGTAGTTTCATTTTTTTTTATATTAGCATAAAAAATTTTCAAATAACATCTACCCCTATGCCCTTCACCTCACCATTTTCTTCTTTCCTCTCAAAGTGAAGCTATACTTCTGACCTTTGTTAAATGGATTTTCTCTTTTTGGTTAAAGTCGCATTTGAAGTAGCATTTAATTCTATTCCTGCAGGTGGGTGTGTTTAAGGTGGTGGCATTGAGTTTGAGCGAGCAACTGTTTGATGTGTAAGTATTTGATCCATCATTTACAAAATCAAGTGATTTAACAATTAGCCCCCAAAAATATAGATTTGCTAACATTAAAAGTAAAAAATTCCAAAATTAAACTCTTATATCTTAGTCGGTGGTGGAATAATGCGGCATCAAAATAAAACAGTAGTGGTGGAAGTGGAATAGCACGGCATCGAAACTAGTAGAGGTGAGATCCACTTGAAATGGCATTAGTGATGGTTAAGGAGGAGGAGAAAGAGAAGGCGGCCAAGTGCTATGGTTAATGGTGATTTAGTTTTTTTTTTTTGGTAGAAGAAGAAGAAGCACGGTAGATCTCTCTGGCTAGATCCTGTCCTTTAATGAGAAAATAAAGAGAGAGAAGGATCCCGAGGAGGAAGATGTTGGACTGAAAATAGATGTAGCTGACAATGAGAAGCATCGGAACTATAGGAGAAGGGTGAAGGTGAGGTGGTGGCGAAAGGGAAGAAGGAGGCAGGCGAGGCAATGGGGACTAAAGAGGAGGACAAAATCAATGGTGGTGTGGACAGGTGCTAGAAAAGGAGGATGGAGAGGATGGTGTAGTTCGAAGATCCAGGAGATGGAGGCACCCCACAGTTCAAATACCATGGTGAGAAAAATCAGAGAAACAATTCTCTCAACCCAATATTGACTCAGCTAATTGAAGGACTGATTTAAAATTAAAGATCGCTGACCTATCCGGCTAAGAACGTGACCACATCGAGGGGAAGAATTTGAGAGCAAAAAAAATCGATACACATGTAAAAGTTATTGGTTTTTGCTTTACTTTTAAGAACTAATATAGTGGCCGGACAATGCTTAGACTTACTAATTTTACAAATATAAAAGAATAGCCACCACAATAACAGATTTCAACATAAAATAAACTATAAATATAATAATTTAGTTTACAATTTAATTGGAGCAAACAAAAAGTAAATCAAATATTCAAAATAATAGTTTAGATCAAAATGAATTGGAATAGTAAAATTATTTAAAAATTAATAATTTATAATGTTTAGTATGTAGTAGGTATGGTATTTAGAACCAAAAAACAGAAAGAAAATATCCAACACAAAATCACAGAAAAAATAGAGAAAACATAGAAAAAATCAATAAAAATGAAGGACACACGAAAAAAATTAAAATCAACAAAAATGAAGGAAACACAGAAATAAACCTAATTATCAAGAGAATGAGAGGATTTGAGCCCCAAATCTTTGGATATATTCCACCTCTCCTAACCTCCCACCGACCCAATTGAGACTCCCGAGAATGAAAAATAGAAAGAAATACCCAAAATATATTGGCATATCATTGGCTTGATTGATAGTGGTACTTGGTATTAAGCTATATGGAAGTTTCAAAGAAGCCAAGTTTAAGCTTCAATTATGCTATCCATACAAGTCTGTTTGTACTAAATCAAATTAAAATATGTAATCTATATTATAATGATAATTGGTACATATGTAAATGCCCCTCTTTGAGCCATGACACATTCAAGTAAGACCTATAATAGAAGTCATATCTGTTTCTATTGGAACTAAATAATCAAATAGGATTTTGGTATGATGTGAAGGCTGTCACATGAGAAAATTGATGTTAATCATGCAATATTGTGTTCTGTTGATTGTTTTAGGTAGGTTCATAAATTTATGACGTCTTTATTTTCTAATTGCTTTCAATTATGTAATGGTTGTTCAAATGGTTGGTTGATTTAGTGTGGTAATGTTCTACGGATATGGGAAAGCAAGGCTTTCCTCTTTATGTCAAACAATTGATATTTTATTTGTGATACTTATAGAATATATTCTACAAACTTATCTTGTAATATTTTTGATTTTTTGATTTACTAATATTAATAATAAAAAATATTATCATTATTATCAATTAAACACCCGCAACGTGGGGGTTAAGTGCTAGTTTGGTACGAGATAATAATCCCAAGATCAAAGATGATGTAGATAAAGGTAGTGAGATCATTGGTTGCACCAGATATTCTATATGATAGTTGTCCCAAATTATCTCTACTCTTTCGATCATTGTCTAACCTAGTGATGCGATGTCTATCATCGAGATCGGATATCTAAGATCATTCAGAGCCTTGATTTTTTAGGCTGAAATTTGAGTATAAAAACATCTTTCAGGCTGAAAATAATATTTATTATATTTTAATAATATTTTAATATATATTAATATAATATTTTTATTACTATTAATATTGTATTTATATTAATATAATATTATACTTAATATTATATTTATATCCATATTAATAAATTTATTGTATTAAAATATTAATATTATCTTAATATAATATTAATATATTAGTATTATATCAATATAATAAATTATTATGATGTAATGTTATCTTATAATAAATTAATATTACATTAATATATTAATATCCAAGCCTCCCATCCGATTGAGACTCCTCAAGCATCTCGCCACATGGCGCACAGAAAAGATACTCTAAAATCTTACGTATTAATACGGAATACCACTCCTAATATTCTATGTATTGCTTTACTATTATTATATAGATTATTATATTAAAATATTAATATACTATTAATATGATATTAATATATTTGTATTATGTCAATATAATAAATTATTATAATGTAATGTTATCTTATAATAAATTAATATTATATTAATATATTGATATCCAAGCCTCCCATCCGATTGAGACTCCTGAAGCATCTCATCACATAGCGCACAGAAAAGATACTCTAAAATCTTACATGTCAATACGAAATGCCACCTCTAATACTCATGTATTACTTTACTATTATTATTAGTTTATAACATCGTGCCATGCATGGGATATCATTTTTCTTTAAAAAATATTTTATTTTATTAATTTATTAATATCTATTATATATATATATATTAAAAATAATTAAAATAATAAAAAATATATTTTATGCATAATATGAATTATAAGTTATTTATATATTATTTTATTTTTTTAATAAATTTTGGAATTCCCCACCGATCTCTTGCCATCTAGCTCTTTCTAAAATTCTCAATCCCCTTTTCGTATTAGCATTCATGGTGGAACAAATGGAGGCTCTACCAATACAATCAGTCGTTGAAGGCTTTTTTTCTTTCTAGGAACATAGTTCCTGTGCCATTCATCATTCTCTACTTGAAAAAGTTGGCACCTTTTCTCTCCCAGAAGAGTGCCTTGGCAATCCAATTCATTGACCTTCTGTTCAAGAGAGCCAAAGAGAAAGCTAGGCATGTCGAGGAGTTTTAGTGGCTGGGTTTGATGCTGTTTGTGGCAGTGCCATTCCCTGGAATGGGGGCTTGAACTGGGGTATTCATCACGGCCATCTTCAATATGCCATTCTGGTCTGCTGTGTCAGCCGATTTCTTTAAGGTTGTTCTGGCTTGTATCAATAGGTTTGCTTCTTTTCTTTGTATCAGCAGTTACATAGAGTGTCCTACGATTGTTTAAGAAGTCGTTGAACTCAGAATGACATAAATTGCATACTTCATTTACTTGTTTATAATGGAGTTTATGCAGCATTCTTTGTTTCAGTTATTTGTCAGTTGTGGAGAATTTGATTCACTATCAATAGCATAGAAAGGAAAAATTCCTCATGTAACATATAAGGATTTTGATTGTAGCACAGTTTGGAAGCCTTCTCTTATTATGCCACAATTTGTGCAATTACCTCCCACGATGGTAAATTGTCTCCATGTATTCTTGGTCATCAACTTCATAAAATTGCTGTCTTGTGCAGATATAGTTAAATGATTTGATTACTACTTCCAGACGTTAGCAACTAATTTCTATCTTTTTAAGTATCGTTTGACTTTTGATGCTAAGCACCGAGCTTTGGTTCTTGCATCTCTTGGCAGCACTCACTCTCATTATACGTAGTGTTCAAAGTTTTATGAATAGGACTACTATGATGCAGCATCAGCAACCTACATATTTTAGTTATTTGATTCTGTAGCCAGCCCCAACATCTTAAAAGCTTGAGCCTTTGAAATGCATCATTCATAAATTGCATCACATGCTTGGGTTTGAATTTCTACTTTCTTCCTATCAATTTATAAAGGATCAGCTTATCCACAGCGCCGGCACTCGGGAGAGTTTTTTTTTTCTCCGTTATTCCTTGAGGCAGAAGAGCATTTCTATGTAATGATTTCTGAAGCAAGTCCGACCAGAGACGTCCTCCAAAGCCCTGCCAAGGCCTCGCGAGAGCTCTCCCTCTCCCTCTCCCTCTCCAACTCTTCAAGCATGTTGGCATTCAAGTCCTCCCGACCGACCTCCCAAGCCCAATTTAATGGTGGAGTACCTCATCACCTCTTGCGGCTTCCCCAAAGACAATGCCATCAGAGCACCTCACCGCCCTCGGATCCACAGTGAATCTATGGCTTTGACGACGTCCACATCCGCCGCCTCATATCCTCTTATTCTCCCCTGCTCTGTGCCAGCGTCGACAACTCCCGCGCCCTCCACCAGTCCTTCTTCCCCTTGACCTCCTCTCTCTCCCCAGCCCAACCCCCTTCTCCTTCCTTCCCAAAATACGCAGAAGCCTCCGTCTCCAGGATCTCCCGGATCCCACAACCCACTCCTTCCTGTCAGCGACGTCTCTCCTCCTCCTCCTCCTCCTCCTCCGGAGAGAGAAAGGGAGGCAGATCGTGGGGAAAAGAGAGAGAGAGGAGTCCGATGGTTTTGTATCGTGTATTAGGTTTTGGTAAGGACACATGATATATCGGAGATTATCCAATAATTTAACATGCCAACATGGAATACCATCCTAATATTTAATTATTATTTTATTATTATAATATAGATATAGATGGTATAATCATCGGATGATATCCGGATTCATTAATTTTATAGATATAAAAAATAATAATTATTATTATAATAAATTTTAATAGAAAGTAAATTATGAACATAATAATTTAGTTTATAATTTAATTGAAGCAAACTATAAATATTCAAAATAATAATTTAGATCAAAACGAATTGGAATAATAAAATTATTTAAAAATTAATAATTTATGATATTTAAAATGTAGTAGGTACGATGAATTATGTAGCATAATCTTAAAATTTTAATATATAATACTTTATTTCAGATCATTCGATGTTCATTAGAATACACGATTGCATTCTTTCTTGATTGTTTGAATATGGTTGATGGTTGGCCCATCTCCGTTCAGCACCGCTGTATCCTTTGCATCCTTATCGACGACAACATCCTTGGCATCACCCAAACTGATAGCGAAAAGGCCGTCGTCTTCACCCTCTCCATCCTCTACCGCTTCACCAAGGATCCCTATGGTGTCTTCGCCCTCATCCTCACTTCCACCCGCGAGTTCACCTACCAACTCTCCGAACACCTTCAGACTCTCAGCTCTTCCCTCAACATGCAATACATCCTTATTATTGGGAGGATGGACATGATTGGCCAGGCACGAGCCTTGCAGCGGCCACACATCGTCGTCATTAACTTCGAAAAAAATTAAAGTCCTTTTTTAGGAGGATCCTGATTTTCCTATCGCATTCTCCAAGAACAAGGTGGGTTTCAAACTTTATTTTCTCAGAAAGTTTAAAACTAATCTGATCCTGGTTGAAGTTCCTTTTTTTCAACTACTTTAAAATTTTAAGTTTTAAATTGAGATCTAAGTTAAAAGAAAAATACTATAAGAATACATCATACGTTATGAAAATACTCTATAATCTGACATGCCAACATAGAATGTCATATCTAGTATCTATTTATTACTTTACTATTATTATATAGATATAAATAAATATAAATTTAAAATATTTTTTATTTTTTTATTATATAATTTTTTATCTTTTTTAATATTATTTATATTTTTATTTTAAAAAAAATAAAAAATAAAATTTAACACGTGACATTGCAAAAAATTATCCTATAATCTTACGTGTCAATACAAAATACCACCTCTAATATCCAAATATCACTTTACTATTATCATATAACATCGTACGCTATGAGAATATTCTATAATATAATGTATCAACATGAAATGTTTTATGTAATACATATTTATTACTTATATACATATAGATGGATATAGATTCTAAATATTCTTTATATCATACTATTTTTTATATTTTTACCATATTATTTATATTTTTATTTTTTATCTAAATAATATAAAAAATAAAAATAATTGGATCTATGATATTGTGGACGATCATCCCATAATCTTACATATCAACACAAAATACCATCCTTAATATTTGTATATCACTTTATTACTATCATATAAATTTAAAATATTTTTTATTATATATATATATATATAATTTTGATACGAAGAATTATCCTACAATCTCCATATCAACACGAAATACTATCCCTAATATCTATATATCATTTTATTATTATTATATAGATAAAAAGGGTGAGAACCTAACGAGTTATTGGTATGTTTACCAACCAAAAATCGGATGGCACCGCTGGTAATTTACTCGGTATCACTTGATACAATTCCGGGTGATGACCAACTAAACAAACCAGTCGCACCGTCTGTCGGTTCAAAGCCATTTCTTCAACCAAATTAGGCAGCATTTGATTGGAGAATACAGAAACAAAAATCAGCTAATGTAAATTAGAGAGAGAAGATTAAATTATTTCACTTTTTCATTCAAATACATTATTTTTAAATAAAGTAGAACAAATAAATTAGAAAAATAGTGGACCACTATTTCTAAAATACTTAATTCTACCCTTCTGGGAGATGATTTAACCCGTGCTCAAATGTTGATGCTTGTTCATGAGTGAACCAAACGTAAATTTTCAGGAAAAAAAAAAATCTATACTAGATAGGCAGTCAAATGTCTTCAATGACAACTAAAAATCCAAATGAACAGTTCAAGCATAGAAGAAGTAAAATATCAGTTCAGTGTTCCCCTCACCAATCATCAACCCAAATTAAAACATGTTCATCTCTGCTGCTATTGTTCAAACCAGAAAGCAAGAAGCGATAAAAGTAGTGGGTATTCCAAGTCAAAACAGCAGCCCCTGCTCCGTGAATAATTGGAAAACTCATAAACTGTTTCCAGATTCAATTTCGAAGAAATGCAACAGTGCACACGCGGGACCCTTCCACCCCACCAAACATAATGGTAGGATATGATCGGACATGATCGAGGTACGCAAAGACAGCAGGCCCACTGCCTGCCTCTTGGTCCAGTTCCTCGGCAGTACGCCTTCTTTTGTTGAAGTTTTCCACCTCTTGCAACAACTCATCTTTGGTGTTGTTACATGATGTGATCACCTGCGATATGTACTCAAATGCATCGATAAAAAAGAGCACAAAATACAAGGAATATGATGGTCAAGGATGAACAAAAGGTATAAGGGTGACAGGAACAGATCATTCAAATCTGAAACCATCCAGATAATAGAGTACCGACCAATATCCCGCCAGGAGCTACCAAGTTTGATACCGACTCCCAATACATTATCCTGAAAAAATAATCATACAAAAACACGTAATGAATACAAATAAAATCTTGCAGTACTCTATCCTGCATTAATTAAGAAGCAACCGATGATATTAATATCATATCCACCATGTCTCATCATTTCTTTTAACTTCTAATGAACACCAAATCATGCACCAAAATACTTTCGGAAATGGTGGCAGCATTAATCAAATTCTTGGGTAGATATACCTAATTCAAATCATTGCTCAATCCATAACAGCCAGGCAAGACATGGTTAATATATGTAGTTCCCAAATGCTTGAACAAAAAATGATCCATCCAGTCTTTATCTGGTTATACATCAGTTATAAGGAAGAAAATCATTCACATTTCTTTTTTCTCATTTTATGAGGCAAATATAATGCATCCGAAACTTGTTAACATTTTGATGGAACCAGAAAATTGAAACATACAAAGCAATATCCAGCAATGAAGTACCTAAATCTAACTTTTTAAGTAATATTACCTTTTGACAGGGCCATCTGGATGTAACCCAATGGCATCTAATGTGCCTTTGTCCATCACAACATGGAATTTTCTGTCCAATTTGGTCTCCAGAACATCATCAACCTACAACGAATGTGTCAAATTAAGATCCAAGAACCAAAATATGCAAATATACATATATATGAAACCTTTATAGCCAATGGTGATACATGATAAATTTTTAAGTGCAATAACATTTCAAAAGCACAATGGATAAGCAGAGCCAATTCTCAGTCATAATTTTGCCATACATTAAAATAAGATACTAGAGTTCTATTTTATCAAGATCTCAAATGCTGAAATTTATGCAAACAAACAAACTACATCAAGAACATACAAAGTAACAGTGCAGTTATGTGTATTGCAAGCAATCTTGGAAAAATTTGAAGATAAGTTGTCCCAGAATAAAAAACCCTCGCCATTTTACCCAAATTAATGATTAAATTGCACTTGACTATGACCTGACTGAAATTAAATGCATTTGGTGTTTTAACTTCAGCATAATATATTTATACAACAACAGAAAAAAAAAGAAGAAGCCTCACATGAACAGAAAATGTTCCTCTCTAATGCTATAAATTCACTCCTTTTATGCTACACTGAATTAATATTTCCTAGAAATGCCCATCAGAATCAAGTCCAAGGCGTATCTTACATCAAGTTCGACTACAAGCTTTTTAACCATGGTTTCGACTAATCTAAGATTTGCAAGTTTAGTTGCAATAGACAATAATATCATGTAGAAACTGCACTGTAACTTTCTGGCGAGACCTAAAAATTATAGACTTTCACATATCAGTTTTCATTAGCCAGAACTACATGATTCAAGTAGCATTGAGCTGTCATGTAACTGACATAGAACCCAGCCTGGGTTTACTGCCTTGGTGCGAGTTGCTTAGCTTCTCTATAGACCAGGAATGCACATCTGAAAAATCATTCCACATAACTCAGCATAGTATAATGTCAGTCACTTCTGGTAGCAAGAAATTTAATCAACTCTCAAAACAAGCTAGAAAGCAAATGCTGTCATGAACAACTAGGTATATGATTTCATCACTAATGCTTAAAGATCTTCATGGCCTCTGAAGTTTGATAACCCATGGAAGTTTGCATACAAATCATTTCAACAGCCAGAGGCAAAGTTGAGGGCAAATTTATCAATAAGACCTGGACAAAAAAATTTGGGTGTGTACATTATGGATCAAGACATGACTTATCAATGTCTGAGAATGTTTTAACAGTTGCTTTCAACCAAACATCACCTCTTCAATATGATACCAAATTCCTGGAAATGGCAACTTGCATCAAGAAAGAGCCTTCCACGGAGCCTTGGAGGCTGTTGATTGGTACAGAGATCTACTACCTAATAGGTTAAACAGTTTAAGCCCATGTAACAAGGAATAACCCTCCACAGTTTCACCAGACTTGGAAAATGCCCATATGAAGAAGGAAAATAGCAAGTTTGACAAAAGGAATATATTCATATCTAAGGAATATAACTAGCACGTATGACCATGCAAAAGTTCCCTTTTTTTCCTCAGAGCTAACTTATTTTTGCAAAAATCATTAATAAAACAAGTAGATGTAAAGCCTGCAGTTATGCCACACAACATCGCAAACCTAATTCACCCAAAGATCAATAAAACAGATATAGAGCTGTCAGAAGACATGGCTAAATATAACAATGTCGTCTGTATATGATAAAATTACATATTGTTATTTACACATAAGACCAATGATGGGACTTCAGATAGATTTGAAGCTTATAAGACAAAAACAGAAAATCACTCCCATAGCAATAAAAACAATATTAACTTAAAAATGCTGGATTTGAAGCTTATAAAACAAAAACAGAAAATCACTCCCATAGAAATAAACACAATATTAACTTAAAAATGCTAGATATCTGCAATAAGAAGTAAAGAACAGAACCAGGCCTCAGTGTAACCTATTGATGTCAAAGTAGAACATCAACAAGGCAACATATGAACAAGAATGTATTTAAGAAATAATAGCCATTAATTAATCATCCAAGGAAAAATATAGAATTATCGACCGATATTGCAAATATCTTTATTGTAAGAGTATCCACCTAAAGCATATCCAAGCTTATCTTCAATAGCTTATAAAAAAGACAAATGTTCCAGGTTTATACATATGTATGTCTATGTATCTCAGTGTATCGATATATCATATATCTATCCATATATATATGCATGTGTTTATGTATGTACGAGTGCAATATTGGATTCATTATGATAGCCAGAAATGAGAACAATAGTTAAGCAGCATTGCCACATATTGAAACTATGACATACCAAGAAGCTTATTTGGGGAAATCCATCACGGATAGCAAGGTTTCGTGCAAGGCTGATTGCCCCTTCACTGTAATCAGTTCCTGTCAAATCAGAAAACCTGGAAACTAGAAGTGGTTCAATATTAGTTTCTTGCATATTGCACATATTCAGAAAGAAGAGGGGACTGACTGTTACTTAAAGATTCAATCCATCAATTGGTCCCTATAAACATGTTCAATGGCATAAACTTTTCAATCTCACATAATACAGCAGTAAATGTAGTCTGATACTGTATGGTTGAAACAGGTATATGATGGTTCATGTCGTGAAGGCACCACAAAATATTGATAATTATAATATCCTGTTTGATTTCTTCAATGTAGTGATTCAACAGGAAAAACATTGGAAAATACATCGGTTGCCGATGCCAACAAAAAGGTCTGTGCAGGTACTACATCCACTATCCGATCACCTATCAAAAATTATAATATCTTTCTTACTATTGTGTTGTAACATGTGTACCTTTTAGATTGGGGGATTCAGATCACTTTAACATAAAATATTGATAAAGTTGATATTAAATGATTCAAGGATAAAAAGAGAGCCAAAAGTGTCTAACTCCAGAGCGGCACTGACTCAGTATCGACAATTTAGATGTACTGAACTACATCTAATCCTTTTCCTATTTTTAATGGTCCATAAGAAGATTTTCTTTTGAGAATTTTAGTTGGTTGCTTCAGCTTTTGCTGGTATAAATGATACATAAACTTATAGGCTTAATTATCTGCAATGAACAGTGTATCTTGTGAAATTGCTGCAAAAGGCCATAATAAATGACCTAATCTGTCTTTGAATATAAAGAATTTAATGAACAAAGCAGCAAAGCTGAATATGAACCAAAACAAGTATTGCAAAATTTGGTGAGAACACAAATGCATTAAATTTTACATAAGCCCATATCTTTCTCTTAGAATGCACTTGAAGTATTATATAGCTATCATGTACCCACTTCAACAAATTACAGGAAGCGCAAGAAACCAAACTAGATGCACAACTTTCTTATGGAGTATCATCCAACACAACATCCCATAAAACCAAATAGGCACCAAATGGAAGTATATGACAGACATATTCTTACATTCCATACGAAACAAACAAACTAGAAAAGTCTATATGCAAAATAGAATCATCGAACAGTATGGAAAAAATATTCAGTAAAAATACCCTTGTTTCGCAAGCTCTTGCAGAAGCAGACCGTTTCCGGTTCCAATGTCAAGCACACTACAGCTGGACAAGTCTTTGAAGGCTTCACTAGATTCATATTTAAAATTGCTGTCATCAGCCACATTCCGACCTTGGGACATGTTCTCACACAAGTTTTTAGTCCAAGTTGCAACAGTACCCATGACTTCAACACCAAACCTTAAGGAAGAAAAACCAATTGAATCAAATCCTCAATACATAGATAGAGATAGGACAAGTGAGATGAACAACGATTCCATTTATAGCATTCATGGTTTTGAACTCAAAAATATCACCAGCGCAAATTAGATGACCCATCTATATTGAGAATCCAGAGAATCTAGAGTTTAAAATACCTAAAACTGAAAATAATATGTTTAGAGGTCCCCAGCTATGTAAGTCAAGTGGTCAAATAGAAAAACAGGCTTGGTTTGATTCATGGTCTGAAAGTATTCTTTATCTTGTCAGGGAGTGGCTGTCTATGCTTATAGGAAACCTATAGTTCGCAAAATTACGTTCTATCCCCAATAAAATTTGTAACTGTTTATTTGATTTGTCGCTGACCAATCTTGCACAAATCAAACCACAAAATATGGGAAAATAAAAGGGCTAACACATTGAAGTACACTGTGGCACATTTTAATTTAGAGAGAGCACATTCACTATTAAAAATAATCACATACGGTCACACTAATTTGTAGGATATCAGCATGAAGAAAGATCTTTTGTACAACAAATTTTAGGAAAAAGATCTTTTGCCCAATGTTATGGCTTTATTGGCTTAAACTGCTCTGGTGAAAGCTTACTTCCATTTTTCTCACATAAGTCACTTGCACAATCATAAACAAGTAGATTCTTAAAGGGATTGATGCAGAAACCCTCAGGCTGATTAAAATGAAGATAGTCAATATGGTTAAAAAGTATTCACATGATTGCATGTGAAAGGTATTTACCTGATTGCATGTTCATCATGAAACTCTGTATAAACAACATATAGTGCAGCTACATATTGTTTAATACTTAAGTTGAATCACTATATACCAAGCATGATCTGTTTTGTAAATTTGTAAATTTTATGATCAATATACAGGATACCATGATAAATTTATAGGTGACCGAAGAAATCTCACTTTTAAGACAACACACCAGCTCCAACCTCTCCAATCTCTCAAGAATATGGAAATCAAAAATAAGTGGTCATTCACAATATGGAAGATAAGATTAATGTAAACCATCAATAACTTACACCACAAAATATGAAAGCAAAAAGTACAGCAAAATCACTAGTAACAAGTAGAGTCGGAATTAAACATGCTGCTGAAGCAAGAACTGAAAATTAAATGCTGGCAGTGCAAGACCAGCATAAGTCTGGTACTAGACAAATCTATTCAACGGTCTTGTATACTACTATATATGGGGAACTCCTGGTTGGCTCCCTCATTCTCTTTATCCAAGGGAGTCACACCTCACATTTTTTTCCCTTGATAACTAGAACCTGCTTTCTTTTTATCCTATGTGCTCCTAAAGCCTCTTGATGAATTAAAGATGCAAGATAGAACAGAGAAGAATTAATTTCCATCTCTGCTAACTGGTCGATGGATCACAGCCTACTGCCTTTCCTCCCACATCATGTGATGGAGTTACAACCAACCCATCAAACACACCATTTTTTTTAAAACAGACATGCTTGGTAGGAAAGCAACTGTTCCATCAAATAATCTATCCTTTGAGTTCAATCACATGCAGTGCATATAACAAAAATAAGTCTCCACGGATACAGTCCTCTCATACAACCACCATCATCAAATATACCTAAGAACATGGTGCTTATATCTGCCAAAATGCAATATTCGCCAAAGCAATCATGGTTTTTGAGAGCAACATCACCAGCTTTTTATGCATTGCTTCTTCCATATAGCCCAAACAGTCAATGTTAAAGGCAACATATCAATCAATATTAGCATTGTTTGCAAAGGTGATTCCTATTTGCTAGAAACTAGTCCACAATACCACTACAGATAGCTTACATAAACATGGAGATACAAATATTGCTACCCAGAAGATATTAGAATTCAAAGTTTCAAACAGATATACAACTCATTGTATCTTAAATATGTGTTGCACGGAGAAGAAACGGAATGAAATGTTTTACAAATAACCATCATTGAAGCTAATATATAGTTTAGCTTCTTAATTGCAATTCTCTCCCTCATGCATAACAAGTAAATGAATCATCTATATAGGAAAAGTGAAATAGAAGGAGCAAAAAGATATTAAGACAAAACCACACATATGTTGGCAGTTACACATAATAATCCAAATAGGCTAAACAGAACAAACAATAAGAGCCAGATAAATTCAGATGATTATTTTACAGAACAGCCTAAATCATAAGGATAATTGTTTGAAACAGGGAAGTTGCCACTTAAGTCAGCATTTTTTAGCACTACTAACCAAATTTCGCCAGCATGGCCATGTTCATGAAAATTCACAAGATCCTCTGCATAAGAAGCATTCCAGTAGCTCTGAAAGCCCAACATTGACGTTTCAACCTCGCTGGCATCTGGCTCATCCTTATCAGAACTGTTTTGGAAAAAGAAAAAAAAAAGGAGTAATTTTAGACCAATAACTGTGAAAGTTAAAATAACATACCAACATGGTCATTACAAACAAATGACTAGTACTTTACAAGAATAAATTGGAATTCATCATGAGTATGACTCTTTTCTTTGTCAATATATTGATTAATATAATTTCAAGTAGTCTAGCAACTTCACATGGAATGTCAAAACAAAAGTTTGCCGGATCTTAAAAAACAAGAATAAAAACAACAGTCTAACAACACTTCAAATTTTAAATCTTTGCAATGAGATAGAAAAGGCATAGGTTTTTCTTGACAAAATGATGTCTCTAAAGAACAATACCATAACAATAAAGTAAGAAATGTCCATCAAGAGATTCATATTGCAGCAGAACTGCTTTTAGTGCAAGGACAGACAAGACATAAATGTGGCACATTTTCTCCTCAAGGGCTTATGACCCTCAACACAAGTACAGCTCTGGCATTCTAGGTTCTTACAGAGGCCTCCATCCTTGCTAACAAAAAGACAAGATGAAGACTACAAACGACATTCAGTATAAACATGCACACACACACACACATATATAAACATGCACACGTGCGCACACATTTATACACACACACATGTGTGTGTGTGTGTTCTTAAGGAAGCTGAATAATACAAGAGAGTGTGATAGTCAATACACAAATAAATTGTATCACTTTCTTTCAAACAAATAAATATTTAATAGTCTAAATACCTTAAGATGAAGGACTAAGGACATCTAAGTGCAGGATTATTGTACAAAGAGGGTCAGGTTTCTGAACTGAACAGGTTGCATCTTAAAATTCATGCTCGAGCGGAAGAGTAAGAATTTTGGTCAATATCTTCTTATATAAGTAGAATGAGGATCAGATTGAACTAGTATAAAAAAATTTCTAAGTGTTTTTTCGAGCTCAAAGCATATGTTGTAGAAACATTTTTGTATTACAACAGATGATTTCAGCTGGGTGCAGAGTATTTCAGTAACACTACTTTTAGCAAAATCACTTATTTATTAGAATCATTTAGCTTTATATGAGTTCTAATGCTATCAGGTACTTTAGTCATTTATATAGTTTCTTATGTTTTGTAAAAGATCTAGATTGTTTTCAGATTAAGTTTCCATGCTTAAAGAAAAGCATGATCATGCATCAAAATGGGGTGTAACTGATAACTGAATATAAGTTTCTCCTGATGGGAAAAAGCCCACAGGTGTCCATGTAGCAATATCTTGATTGTGGGCTCCTCCATTAAGACTTAAACTAAGGAAAGGAGATGACCATCAAGAGACCATAATCAATCAAGAGGAAAGAAAACTAAGTTTAGTATCCAATGTGATTCTGACCTTCACTGGGCTACATGAATAGCAAAACTTAATAAATCAAAAACTTCATAACTATAGAAGATAGATATAGTGGGTGCCTTCAATATACAAACATGTGTATAGCATGATGTCCATGATGTGTACTTTGTTCATTCATAGACAACATTAGTATCTACAATTAGAATATCAAGAACTTACACTGCAGCACTATGGAAACATAGCTCCGCATGACTTTATGCAATGTATATATTTGAACTGGACATAAATATTCACTCCAACACATATGCTTCTCAAGTTTATGACACCAATTTAAGATTAGTCTAATTGACCTTCAGTTGAAATTTTAACAGACTTACCAAAAAAAGAGCAAGTTCGCATTCAATTATCCGGCCACTAGCTTCGGACCGAGCACCATAACAATCATCGCATGCCCTCAAAGACCAGTTTGGTTAGATTGTCAGCAGCCCTCAACTATCTGATCATTGGCAGCTGCTAGAGAGTCATTAGGGTCAGTAATGCCTTGCAATGTTTAATCCAATTGCAATCTGCATATGGTCATTTCACAGTGGTTCTTCCTCTGCCCACCTCTAACCTCTAACCAACATCTGCTAATATCATGCAGACAATCCCCACGTACAAGCAGCAGTCCTAAACTTCTTCAGTGGTTTGTTAGATAGCAATAACAAGATGTCAAACTGTCTTCCCCACAAAAACCTAATCCCAATTTTTCTTTCCCTCAGATCCATATAATTGTTCTTTAATATGTATTCATTTGGCAAGACATATTAAATCCTTGTTCTCCCTCTATTGATACATTTTAATTCATTTTCCACTCTCTGTCCCCGGTTTGAAACCAGCATAAGCCATGTAAACCACTAATTTGAGCCCTACAAAGACTGAGTTGAACATAATCCACCTACCCTACCAACTATCCATCATTTTTTGTTGAATTAGGCACTTTATGCTGAAATTGTTTGATTTATTCACCATTTTTGGTGTTTCACATCCACTTGATCTGCACTACCATCCTAGGTCATGGATTACACTTCAAATGTCCCACTAATAGCACGTACTGAGTCAGCTTGCCCTCTTTTCATCCCTCTTTCACTGACGTTTTGGGAGTTTCTGCTGCTTTGACGAAACATGTGCTACACGTTGTTGTCCTTTCAGTAGCTCAAAGTGGTCCTTAAGGGTATTTGCAGAACCTGTTTCTGCCCAGTTCTTTTGCTCCTCTTTGAATAGGCTTATCAATTCATCTAGGATTACAACAGTTTATTTTTCTTTTCCCCAGGTTGGGGAGATAGGGGTATGGGATAGCCATCCTTCTACAAGGTTCAGGACCTCCTTTTCTTTCAAGGATGTGGAACCCTGTTGTACATTCTAAATCCAAGCTTTAGAGTGGTATAGAATCATAGAGCCCCTTATCATAGAATATCTCATATTGTTCATCATGACTACATTTGACATTTATGGTGTCATCAGCTTTTCATGGCTAATATAGTTTAACTCTCAATGGGATGACATGTTGAATAGTTAATTAATTTCAATAATCATATTTCTTTTATGGCAGACCAAAAGGATGATGCACGATCGCTTATACGATGAGGTGGAAATTGCGGAAGGAGCATCACCAAAGAATTAATGGGAAGCGTCCTGATTTTTAAGATTTCAAGACATTATCTGTGATTGTAGTTTCTTCTAGAATGGGGGTTATAAATTCTCTGTTTTGCCTCTACGAAATGACTTGATCACTTGGATACCTAGACTTGTAGCACCAACTTCCAGATCATTATAGGAACTACTCTCAAGAATGTTGTATGTAAGGGTTCCCCTGACTAGTTATCATTTCTGTTGACTCGAGATATGCCCATGTTGGGGTGCAATGCAGAGATATCAGAAAATTGAGGAGTAAACACAGCCTTATTCACCATCTCTAGTTTAGTTTCTTTCAAGTGCCAAAATGTTTTCTTGCCAAGAGATTTCTGACTACTGCTACTGCTTTCATATGCCAGTTCTTAGGCCTACCTGTGTTAAGGAAACAGTCGAGATCCTTAACAAAAATCTATATCAAAGATCTTGATCATGATTCATGACCTTAACAAAAAAACCAGCTCAGTAGATAGCTGTCGCTCTCTTCACGAGGTAAAAGTCTCCCCAAACTTTAACAGTCCTAAAGCGACATAACATAGACATAGGTTTAAGCCTCATAAGCACCGTTCAAGGTTTTTGCTGAACCTAACTTTACCGGAACCGCTGCATTGAACTGTTTCTGTAATGCTCTGGATGCAAGTAACAAGCATCACAAAAGTTCCCCAGCGGTGATTTTCTTGTAGTTTTCTTGAGGAATTTTTTCCTTTCCTTACCATAACCATCGACCATACACTCAGACCAACCATTAGAAATATATAATCCGAATGCAATCGACTATCTTATTAATCAAAGACTACTCTAAAGCAATAAATCAAAAAATCCAAGAGAAAAAGAGAGAAGAGGAAAAGGAGAGACCTGTAATCGGAGGCTGCGGCCGCGAAGTTGCCGCCGGCGAGGACCTCGGCGGCGTCGACGTGGCGCTGCTCGTCATCCAGCGTGCTCCCGTACTCGCTCTTTATGGACCAGGAGTCCGCAGCCACGGACCGGTCGTCGTCCGAGAACAGGTCGGCGGTGGTCGGCGGACGTGGCGGGAGCATCTCGGAGTCCTCCGGCGGCCACCGAATTCCGGCCATCGGACGTCTTATCTCTGCCTCTCGCCGGAAAACCCTAGGAAGGCAAGAGAGAGAAGCGAAGAGGGAAACGGGGCAAGAAGACGAGGACAGGCGTCAAGAAAGAAGTATACCCTCGGATGCTGGCGGATTCACCTCGTACATATCAGACCGTCTTTTAAAAGCCAAACGTTGTAACGGTTTCGGGGCTTTACGTTACACTGTTATTATAATCTAATCTCATCTAATTTAATTTACGCCGTATCTAACCTGATCTAATTTAATCAAATCCAATTTACTACATTATCCAACCCACACTCCAAGATAGAGTTTCGATGAAACTCTCATTTCTGCATTTTACGGCCATGCATTGCTTATTGCACGTTTTTTTTTTTTTTTTTCCCAGCCTTTTGACCAGCTGTGGCTCCTGGGGACAAACTACTTTATCATTTTGCAACATTGTTGTTACCTGTTCATTTGGGCCTTCGGTTCCATCAATTGGGTTCGCATAGATGTCATCATATAAAATAGATTGGCACAGGGTTGTATCATTTTTATTTTAATTTAAATGTTCTTAAAATAATAGCCTTTTTCTTTTTTTTTTTGATGTTTATTTCTTCTCAACTAGCATGCTCTGATCTCCATTGTAACACTGACATCTCACCATCTCATCATAAGCCAAGCCGTGCGAAGTTTCAGCTCATGGCTCATCCGTTGGATGTCTAAAAAATTACAAATTCTGCTTATGTTAAGAGCTTAGGCGTTGACCTCTAACAATCCACCTAATCTTTTATATATTCTTGTAGTGATGTTATTATTATTATTATTATTCCACCACTAGTACGGAAGGTAAGCTTTCTTAAATGGTTAGATTCAATTCAATTAAGAATTGGGCGTACTTTTCAAATTCAATGTTGACATTTCAAAAACTTTCTCCCACCATCAAAACAACCATTAAAGTCATTAAAAAAAAAAAAAAAAAAACACATCAACGGGTTCCTCATCCCACAAAGGAAGCAATAAAGTTTTAGTTGGGACTTTGCTTGATTCGATATTTTCAAATTTTGCCACTAACTTGCTAAATGTGGAGGCAGTAGAAATTGAGGTCAGACTTACCTAAGCCTCATATTTTGACTATAAATAATTACACCAAGAAATATCTCATAGTATACTAGCAAGTTTACTTCACCGATATCTATGCTGACCCTCTGTTTGACTATGAGAATTTCTCTTGTTTAGCTAAGGATGCTTAGAGGGAAAAACGACTTCCTTTCTCTTCTTTTATCTAGTATCTTTTTTCTCTTCCTCTTTACTCTCTTATGTGATTCGAGATTCTCTTTTCTTTCCTTCTCTCTTCTCTCATTCTTTTTTTTTTTTTTTTTGGGAGGGGGGGGGGGTATCAGCAAGCCATTACACCATTCTAATATGCGTGCAATCCAAAAAAATAGAATACAAAATGTCTCGCAGGATGCGACAGGTCCAATCTTCGATGTACTAGATAACAAAAAAACAATCTAATCCACAATACTGTTCATCTTTCGAAATACGTACCAGACAGACGATGCGACAGTGTGATAAAGAGACCTCCAGATATCATGGAGCAGCGGATCTAACTTTATGTATCCTAAAAGAAGGCATTAAAGAGATGTTTGGATCGCAACCGAAATCAGAATGGAAATGAAAATCGGAATGGCTTGGAATCAGAATCGGAATGGTCAAATCCTTCAAAATGTTTGGTTCGTAATCGGAATCAGAATCGAAATTAGAATTTGAATAAAAAATTGAATCCATAGAGGAGAGTAGGGATTGTGTTCTATATAAATTGAGCCATTCCCATTCTATCCCAGAATCAGAATCGAAATGGGACTCCTCCCAGCCAAATGATTAGACTGGGAGTCATCCATTTTGATTTCAATTCCAGGCCCCTACTTTCCCTAACCAAACACCCTCTAAAAGTACTAGGAAGATAATCCTAGTTCCTAGCATATGAAGGCTCTATACAATTCAATAGAAAAATACTGCATAAACCAAATTAAATTGCTTATTGAAGTATTTGATGACCAATTTATTCTCCAACGTGTTAAAAGTGGTGTGTATATTGCCACCACCTAATATAAGATGTGACTTAAAAGGCTTTTACTTCAATTTGTGATTAATGCTAGTTGCATTCCCACTTATAGTTGGACATCTTTCATCTTGAATTTCCTCTCTACAATATTCAGGCAAAAATCTAAAGAATCCAATATATACGACAACTTTTATATTTTATTTGTACCGGTGAAACCATTCATGCAAATGCATGTCTAGAAAGAATTAAATATACTCTTGACTTAATTATAAAGTTATATAAAATTATATTAATATATTATTTAAGCTTTTAGTACTATTTTCAATATCCAAGATAAAAAACTTTATTGTATAATTATTATATTGCATGGTATAGGGTTAATTCCATTAAAATATTTAACACCCTATCCTCAAGTAGCTAATGAAAAATAATGATAAGTTAGAAGACATGGAGATTAGAAATCTAATTTGTTCAAGAAATAAGACAAATAAGCCTATGCACCAAGGACTTGAAACGGTTAAACACATATTACATTAAGACTTAAGCATCAACACTATTTATGTTTTCTAATGAGAGTGGCAATTACTATTCACCAACATCAAAGTACTAGTTGATTGACATGGTTGGGATTTCTAGATAACGTAGGATCTAAATTAGTCTGAATAGCTAAGATAGGTTCAATTAGATGGTGGTATCTAATGAGGTAAGTATTTGAATAGAAAACTATCATGCTTTGATTTATTGGATTTGTGTAGAATTTATTGTACAAGGCTTTACCATACGAGATAAGTTTATAGTAGGCAGTGTTAAAATCAATGAGCGAAAATAGCACTACAATACAAGATAAGCTTATAAGAAATATTGTTAGAATCAAGATATAATGATAGCACTACAATGCAAGGTAAGCTGCATCAAATAGTGCTAGAATTAAAAAATTATAATTTTATACATTTGAATGAATTTAACTTAGCCTGGCATTATTTTTTGAGATCAATTATAACTTTATTAGCTTGATCTTGTGTAGAAGATTGTTTTCTTCTAACGGTACTGACCTCAATGAATCCTATGTACTCGGTTAGAATTTCTTATAACACATTTAATTTTAGACCATGTGAATATGTAACTATATATTAAATAGGAGATAATACCTTTGATACTTTTCTGGTTAGAAAACTCTACATACTAACTATGACTAATTTCGTTTTTTCATATTATTATCAACCTCCTGCTCTGAGATGCTAACAACACCATTCTCAATTTACAAAATTCCAAATCCACATCCTTTTTTTACACGCTATTCAACAAATTTGGTGATTACTCACCATTAGAGCAAAAGACCATGTTACAGAATCACCCCATCATAGATCCAATTAATATCTTCTTATCTGAAAATATAAAGAAAAAAGAAAAAAATTCCTCCGTCCATAATTCTTATCTTGAGGTGATGCCTTCCTCTGCTATCGTCTCCAACGCCGGCTTCCTCGACCGGCACATGCTCAACCTGTACTTAAACCCCCCCATCTCCATCACCATCGCCGTCGTCATCGGAGCATCATCGTCGACCTCATCCAACTCCTGCCCTGCCGGTGGATTCTCCGGCGAGGAGGAGGAAGAAGACTCCGGCAAGACCCTCGAATTCCCACCTGAAACCCGCCGGAATTTTTTGTTCGCGGCCAGCAACAATATACCCATATCAGCCGCCGTGACCACCGAGTTGAGCCTCTTCATGGGCATCATAACGTAGACGTTGCCCATCTCCAGGTCCTCGTCGGCGGAGAGCGCCGCGAAGCGCCGACCGACCTGCATGGAGCGGGAGTTGACCAAGAAGTGGCCGGGGGTGTCGAGCATGAGCTCGGCTGCGTTGACCAGCCCCTCTAAATGACGTACCTCGCCGCCCGGGACGATCACCCTGACGCCTCCGGAGCCGCCGCCGGAACCGGCGGAGAGAGTGCAGGATAAGTAGTTGCCCATTGAGAGGTTCGACGAGCGAGGCGGAAATAGCTAAGGTTTGAGAGAGAGTGAGTGAGAGAGAGAGAGAGAGAGAGAGAGAGAGAGGTTTTGGATTGGAGATGAGTTCTTGGAGGGGATTGAGGTGAGAGAGAGGAGGGTGGGTGGGCGATTTAAAGGCATGAAGTGGGGATGCTGGCTGGAGACGCGTAAGAGATAAAGAAAGAGGACGGAAAAGAGAGGGAATGATCACGGTGGAGTCAGGGTGGACGCATGGCTGTTAATGCGCGTGGGGCCCATCCCTGTTTTGGATAGGGATTGGAGGGCGGTGACTGTGTGAAAGATATGTGTTTGAGTTTCTGCGGGCATTTCCCCAGAGCGATGGAACGGGGAATGCGAGTTGTTGGATAAAATTTTTATGGCCCGATCGATCGTGGAAAGCACTATCATCGGATCGTCACCGTCCGTCATATTTTTTAAACACATGGCATGGCTATAACTATAGCCGGATCGACCCTAGAAACAATTATAGTCGGATTATAGTCGGACCGACCCTAGAAACAATTATAATCGGATCATCGTCATCTGTCATATCTTATAAATATGTTATGCCGATTGAATGAAAAAAATTATGATCGGATCATCATTGTCTATCACGTTTCTTAAATATATCACACTGATCGAGTGAAAAAAATAATAATCGAATCATCATCGCTTGTCACATCTTCTAAGTACGTCGTACCGACCGAGTGAAAAAAATTATAATCGGATCATCATCGCCTGCCACGTCTTCTAAACATGTCATGCATGTGTAACTATGGTCGGACGGGGTCAAACCATCGTCACCTACTATGTCTCCTAAGCACACCACATACACTTTCATGAGCATATTAAAATATTAAGAAAATAAAGATAGATAAATTCTAGAAGATTATGCGATGTTTATCAAAACTGTTCAAATATTTCTAGAATTTATTCATTCTTATTATTTTAATATTTTAACACGTGCATGTAAATGCACGTGGCGTGTTTTGGAGATATGATTTTTTTTTATGGTCGATTCAATCATAAAAATTTTATCTCGAGTTATTATTGAACGATTTTAATGGTTCGATTTTTTTCTTTTGCACAAAAATAATGATTGACCTTCATTTTTCATCACATCAACCGTTGGATCTCAAATTACATAATTTTTAAAATATATAGATGAAGTAGGTCGGAGCATTTTGAAATCTATACAATACTCGATCTAGCAATTGATGCTACGACCAGTCATTCTTTAGCGCGAAATATGCCATCTGAAACCCTCTTGTAATTTTTGGATTATAAGACAACATTATCACTCTGGTGGATTTTGAGCAAATAAAAAACTCACCGGCAATACTATATTTAGCCAATGGCTAGAGGTTATGTGTTTGACGTGGGCTAATTGCGTATTATGCTCAAGTCGGCTAACACTTGTTATTTCATTTGTCAAACTAATGATTGGATGTGGTTGGTAACAGACGGATCGAGAATAGTTCAAATGCACTGGTCTATACCTGAGGTGGCAAGAAACTTAATTTGGTGGCTTGTGGTTCTCGCACTCAATAGAAGAGAAAGGTGAAAGATGAGTTCATTGTACAGTTTTGTTTGGACAATATATGGTATATTGGTGCAAGAAAAACTATCTCAATGTGCCTCATGGATTTGGCTGGCATGTACTTATGTCGAAGTACCTCAAAAAGTTTACCAACAAGCGATCATGGTTTTGGATCAAGTTAGCTCTAGAAAGTTTGCTACAGATCAGGAAACAAACTTGGAAATCTAATTAAATATGGTCAATATCAATTTAGATGGATCTGTAAAGATGTGATGTCATAATGAGTCAGAAATATTATCCCATAAAAAGACATATTATAGAAAATATTCTTTTATATCAAATCAAATTATGGTATATTATAAGAAATATTTTTTTTCCTTAGTTGCAAAAAATGAATGTAGACAAATTAATTGGAAGGTTCAATGAATCCAATAACTAAGAGTGCCTAGCCATTATGAAAATATTTTAAATTAAACAATATTTCTAGCTCCTTTCTTCATTTTTCTAAAAGAATTTTTTATGTTGCTTCTTTCTTCTATCTTGCTACTGCATTATTGAATCAATTTTCTTCATTAAAGTGAAAGATAACCATCCTTCTTGTACAGCCTCAACTATTGTGAAGCTGATTTTTTTTTAAAAAAAAAAATATCGATTGGTTGCAACGGTCTACTATTTTGCACTTAGCATTTAATTAAGATGCCTGGGTCCATCATATTTGTTGTTCACGCATTAGATTCCGTTAATAATGGCATAGGATGTTCATAGAGACCAGGAATGTGCTGGCAATTTGCTTGTTCAACTAATATTTGGATATGTATAAAGTATCATTGCAGTGAATCGGTTAAGAATATAATTATCGATTCCATAAGCATATATATATATATATATATATATATGCCTTCAGACTTTCAGTATATTCCGTTCACAATGTTAAAATTTGCAACATCTGTCACCCTACATGCACCTAAGTTGTATCAGCAAGGATAGTGAAAATAGTCAGGTTATTAGTATATCCAAACTTTAACTCACCAATACAGAGCCAAGTCAACTATAAAGACCATAAGAAAACCCAGCCTGTAAAAGTTTTGACTGTAAACCCATAGTTGACATTTTGCATGAAATGTCCATGTTTCAATCCCTCGGTTCTTTCTTACGATAAATTATTCTTTAGAACGTTTTTATCGTACATACTTTGAATCATCCAATAATAAATCAGTATATTATCAAAAAAAATTATTTTTTTCATTCAAAACTATAAAAATTATCCACTAATCAATTATATTTAATATTAAATTATTTTTTATTTAAAATTTTTAATCAAATTTAAAAAATAATATATAATTTTTAATAATAAATAATATATTAATTTATTATTGAATGATCTAAAATATATATGGTAGATGACCGATAATTTCCCCTCTCTCCCTACGTAATTCTGCTGCCTTAAAAAAATAATAATAATAATAAAGAAGAAGAAACAACGCACCAGCTGGCGTGGTTGTCGCTTGGACAAGTCCGTGGTCCTCGTTGTCTTGTTGAGTGCACGAAGTGACGGATGTACAGCTGGCGTGGTTGCGGCTTCCCAGACCCGACACAATGTGGCCGCGTTTTCCCACTCTGTGTTGGATTGAGCGGCGGCTACGTGTTCGATGCTTTTTCCGCTGGTGGACCCGTTGGTTGACTCGTGCAGGGGAAAGTAGGGTGAAACTCATCTGAAGGAGGGCTGAAAACACTAGTAGAAAACCTATCGATTGCAACCTCCTTGATGGAGAAATTATTGTGCAGACTTTAGTCTACATAATAATAGAGAAATGCCATAGCAGTTACAAAAAATAATATACGCTAAGCTAATGAAAAAACATCATAATTAAGATGGCTAAAGATATATGTTTAGGAGGTTTAGCTGCAGATGTTATGGTATTTATTTCATTGGTTTAGTCTATAGCATATATTGTAGATTATATCTATCTAATAATTTTTTCATCTGATGAGGAATCCAAGACATCGCAATGCAGTGCAAGAAGAATTAATGAATCCCTATGGATTCTTATGGGATCGATATTCTATTATTAAGAGGCCTTGATTAATGTATTTTCACTTTTTCAGTGATGTTCTTTTTATTTTTTTTATTTTTTCTCTGGTATGATTGGGACTAAAAAATATATAGTGATTTAAAGTGATCATGACACTTTCTATGAGAGATCTAGGCTGAAAACTTACCCTTTTTTTTTTAATAATTTTATTTTTGTTTGTGTGTTAATAGGGAGGCTTGGCCACCCACTTTTATTACGAAAGGGAATAATCACGTCAGAGAGCTAGACTGTAGGTGCAGAAACAATGTAGAGGGTCTCTGGTTAAGAAGTGAGACCAAAAGGTAACAGAGTAGTTGAAACCGGGTACATTCACTGTTGGCAATAAACCGAAAAGATAAATAGGTATCTTTTTCGGAGGTTGGAGAAACAGGTATCTTTGTACCAATAGAACTAGCCTTAGGTTGATTCAGCTTGGAAGCTCTGTTATTGCCTGTTACAAAACTTGGAACAAGTTTTGGTGGAGTAATTGATATTTCTAGCCTTAAACTGATCTTTATTGTTGATATAATGACTTAAACTAGTGATCGAGTTAGGTTAAGCTCAAAGTAATCAATCTTATAGCGCTATGGTAGTTTGTTCCATGACTTGGGCTCATCCATCAACACTCTGAGAAATCGAGGCGAATGGAGATGTCGGCGAGATCATCGAACATTCAATATTGTTTCGAAGATATTTTATTTTCTGATTTTAGTGGTTATATTTATATTAAAACAATATGGATCACCCATCTTATCAAAAAAAAATTAAAAAAAAAAAAAAAAAACACTATGAGGAATGATAAATGCAACTTCCTGTCGTTCCTCTTCTGTTGCACTACTTTCTATCGCAATCAATTTGCTGGCTCGTGATTTGTAGTTATGTCATCGTCAGTCCGCTCAGCAATTGCTGGGCTCACGGGTTTTCTGCTGCCGATTGCCTTCTGTCCGTGGGAAAGATAGCAACCTTGATTCGTTGCTTTCACATTTTTAACTCATCATCATGTTTCTCCTGGGACCACCACAGTAAGATGCCAAGGAGCAAAATAAGACCGCTCTGATAGTGTGATGTTGATTATGTTTACAGTCCTGTGGTAGCTTGTAAGTTAAATTCCTAACCTCAGAAGGCAATAACCCAAAACTCATTTTAAGTCATCTGTTTATGAAATATGCAACCAATGAACTACCAGGTTCCAATGAACATTTTGAGTCTGCAATCTTAGGGCCACTGGGCTATCAGCCAGCTGGTATGTTAAAATTCTATTTTTATTCAATTAAGGTGTTAAAAAAAAAAAAAGAAAAAGCAATCCATTTGTTCCATACACTTAACATTGCTTTTATTTTGAGGATGTATTATGCTATGTATCGAATTATTATTCGTGCTGATAGAAACATATTTTACTGAAAAATCAAATCAGTCTGCTATTGAAAATAAATCTTAAGTGCTCGATGATGATTAAGAAAATTAAGTATAATTAGTTTTCATCTATAATGCCATAAATATTTATATCAAGATTTTCTCGCAATAGTTAAAAGAAAGAGATCGAGTAACATTGCTGGAACCATATCAGCGGATGGTTGGTTTTTCGTGCAAGGGCAAGATATGATTGCTAATTTCTGCAGCCTTTTATCATTCTCTTTATTATTGTAGCATTTTTGCAAATAGCTTTTTTCAAGTCCTCAAAAGCATCTTTTTCACTTGCGTCAAGGGATTTTCTTGTCAATATTTGGTAGGACTCTCGATATTTATGGTGAGATCAGGATAAAGGCATTTGCAACTTGGGGACTCAATAAGGTTTTGTCCCTGGGCTTTGGCACATCTTGAGGGAGGAGTGTACTTCTATCCTTTATAAGGCAGAGTTATCAATGCACGATTTTGTCCCTAGGCTTTAACCCAAAAGGCATCTTTTGAAGAAATGTGTTCTCTTATCTTTTATAAGGCAAAGTACTCCTGACTCATATCCGATGTGGGACTAAATCCCCCCTGCAATAGGTTGAAATATGAGTATTCAACTACTTAATAGATGGTCGGATAATAATAATTTTTGTCAATGTTTTAGATAAGAAATCTAAAGGCCAGAATTGTTGGAACATAGGATCTAACAACAGAACTAGTGTCTGTCAGGTGCAGCTCATGTCACCAGCTATTACCTTTTAAGCTTTAGATTGCTTAATCTAGTTCAAGAACATGCAAGTAGAATTTGATTTTGGTGATATGGAGTTCAAGTGGTACAAGGAACTCGAGCGGAAAAATATCTCAAAGGAAGATGATGGTACACATTGTCTTTTAGTCCATTGAAGGACTTATCTTGTTATATTTGTTTGTGATGGCTTGGAAAGAATTTTAGGAAAAATACAATGCAGTCGCTCTAATGAATAGTATACTTGCCAATTTGGGATCTAACTTGGGAAGGATACAGCAACTACGTGTCTCTTTTGATAATTGTACCATTTAGGAATTGGCAGAATTGACAAGGAAACTCAGGAAAGAAGTTCTGTTGTGGTTTCTGGTCCAGTTTGGTAAGGAGGAATTTGGTGATTCTGAGGTTAAAGATCTATAGCATGGCTCAGTAAGTTTCCTTTTGAATGGTTCTTTGAAAGCTAAATTTCATTATCTACCAGGGTAACTTGAAATCTGCAGGGTGGTCAAGGATATAGAATGGGCCACCTGAAAGGTTGTGTGCTGCTTAACATGTTCTGAGAACATAGTAGTGAGCCTGCTCATTGTTCAAACTTGGACCTGGTTCTTACTCGGTTTTCATGGTTTCATTTACTAGTTGCCTTGTACATAACTTCTAGTCTTTCTCTTGGTTTTCAACTTTTTATTGTTCTCCCATATACTATATATTGGATTAAACTTAATGGGTATAATTGGCGAATCAGGATGCACAAAGCCATCCCAATTGTTTGGAAGAAGGCTTAAGCAGATTGATCTATAGCTAGAGGAATCACCTCTCCATACTGCATCATAATGAAGCCTGTAGGTGTATGTAGTAGAACAATTATGTAAATTAATTCAATTAAAAATAATACTAAAATTGTATCATTGTTAGGTTGTCTCTTTCTTTTCCCTTCATTGTCTTTATTTCATTCTCGTTCGTTTTATGATGATGTGCAGCACTATCAATTCAAGCCAATTCGCCGGGTTATTGGCCTCGCCATATACATGCGCAATAAAAAAGAAAGATAAATAATGGAGTAGGAGCAGATCATTGAGGCAGGGGTGCTGATGTGGCCAAAGGCAATATTCTTGGGTAAACTGTATTATACTTGTTATACCAATGTAGCCAAAGTCAGTATCTTTTGGTCCCTCGTCAACATTTCCTTAATTAGGACTCTGAATGCTGTAAATTAGAGTATCCATACGTTAATGTCTATTTTATCTGTATTTGTATCAGATTGCATGTTTATTTTTGGTGGTGAATTGTATCATTTATTAGTTAGATTGGATGGACATCAACAGTCTCAACCTATATGCATGCACATTTTTTATCTGGACATTAATGACCTATTTGCCTGCATCCAAGGGTCTCTTTTGGAATTCTCGTTCATGTCATTTCTGGTGCTGTAGTGCCTAACCTTTTTTTCTTTTTTTTTTTTTTTTTTGGTAAGGAGGCAACTTTATTACACAACAAGTAAAGCACTGTTTACAGACTCCATCAGCAAGCTTAATACAACATTAAAACAAGGATTAAGCAGAGAGTAGTAAAAGTCTACACAGCAGGAATTGCAGGATTCCAAAAAGTAATACATAATATAATCTCTGACATAGAAGGATAAAAGTGAGAAGTACTGTTGAAGTAAGGAAAATTGACAGTTGAACCCATGAGCACAGCTACTTCTGGTAGTAAATCAAAGGCCCCAAAGATGATGAGGATCTAGTATAATACAAGACTGAGTATAAAAACATCTGATACATTGACAATAATAAGCCCCCAGCAGTTGAGTAAGCATTAGGAATGTCCATCTGAGATATAATCCAAAGTATGCTGTATCAACTGGATCAACTGCCAGGACCTGAAGAGTGGCACAGGAAGTAGCACAAGACATAGGCAGTACCATAAGATAATAAGCTGGAAAAGCTGCCATAACATTGATGCATAGACTGAAACTGGCACAGGAGCAAATATAGCAGAGAATATACAAAAAGCTCCAGGTTCCCATTAGTGCAATGCAACCATTGCCATTCTATCCCACAGAAAAGTATATCAAACAACCATCTGTTGCATAGGAGGAGCCACATCTTCATGCACTTAGAAACAGAATTACAGAGATATAAGTTGTGACGGATAACAGCCTTAACAAATGCAAAAACCTGATAAAGTAGGTGGTGAGATTCAAGCAGGCAGAAAAACTTGGCAGCTCTTAGTAGGAACAGTGTGTTCTTGAGCTTAAGTAATTGCAGCCTTTACTGAGAAGTAAGAGCAACGAAGATCTTCCAATGCAGAAAGCCAAGCTGTCTATGAAGAGAGGACAACATGACTGGAGTTGTTTGGCAATGTGCTCCTCTACTAGACCTTTGATTCTGAACAATTCCCTGTTAATCAATGTATGGCCCACCAAGTTAAAAATTAATACCCTCTGAGAGAACAGCAGGTCATAGACAATTGTGTTAGAAAATGTATAACAATCGATCAACAAATTAAGCATTATGGGTATCAAATAGAGCACAGTGGTGTAAAAGCACTCTCATGTGATAAGCAGCTACAAGACCCGGTTGCACACTTCCCCTGAGGAATCCAATACCGCAAATTAAGCATACTCTGAGCCAGTCTGAAAGTAACAAGCTCACACGAACATCTGCAATTGAGTTAAAAATAATGCATAACAGAATAATAATCCACAGCTCACAGATATTAGGAGCCTAACTTTTTTGGGTAAGCCTAAAATACCTACTTAAAGTTAGCACTATAGTTGTTTTTAGCTTTAAAAAGGGAGTTGGATTTCTCACTCCAACTAACTCTGACAAGCTATGAAGGAAAGGAATCTATGTAAAGAAATTGTTTGGAAGTTGCATTACAAGTCAATTAGCATTGCAACTTAAGTTGTAAAAAATAACTAATAAAAATGTTCATTTCTTATATTTGGAGGAGAGTTTGATGAAATGGGGGACTTGTCTATGCAGACATTTCCTAACACATTGCAAGCATATGCCAAGTCGAAGCACTTAATGTATATGAAGGTGAACAAGAGGTGCGGAGGAGAGGACGACAGTGCAAATTTGTGGTGGATGAAGAAGGTGAACAAGAAGGGCGGGGCAGAGAGCGAGAGGTTGCACATGGTGGCATAGAGTTGAGAATAGGTGGTGGTGGTGAGGAGGACAAGAAGTGAAGGAGAGGAAAAGAAAAGAGAACAAATTCTTATCTAAACCGGAAAAAAAAAAAAATTTAAGATACCTACTCAAATGACTGTAACTCGTCTTACGGCCATTTTGATTGCAAGCTAACCTACCACAAGTTATCTCTAAGGTTTAATCCGACAAACAACTTACCTTACAATGTGAGTTGCAAGCATCTAAAAGAGGAGGCTGGCCTGCATGTGCAACTTAAGCTACAGTGGAAGTTCAAACAGTCCCAAAAAGCAAGTTAAATCAAATGACATTCTCAGTGAGATTTCCGGATTGATAAATTGTTTCCTATACGTCAGAACGTGCCTGTCAGAGGCTAGCTGATCTGTTGCCTCCCTTGTGCCATATCTGGTTCCAAGGAATAATCCCTTTTTATATCATCACAGGACTCACATACATACCATTCCATGCCCTTGGAGGGAAAAAGAGAAATTATATTTTACAGATAGGTAAATTCCACATAGGCAATTTAAAAAAAAAAAAAAAAATCTCAGTTACTAAAATTTTGCATTCCCAATGATGTTAGCCTCTAATTTGCGTAGCCTTCAAATTTCAAGTAGTCCATAAAATAGCCACCCAAATTACAAAAAGCTAACTAAAGTTCCCTTGCATCGTCAACTGCAAGAATGAAAGGTGAACCAAGCTGGAAAATGACTGCTAATCAAGCATGCTACAATCAACTCTATTCTGATATAGAAGAAGGTTAAGCCACCCGTTTTATTGAAGTGAGAAAATATTATAAGATAAAACGAGTTGTTGAAGGACGACAGAAACATGAAGTGGACTTCTTGGAGGTTTACATTACGTCGAGAGAGGGGTGACGCTCACAACAATGTCAAGAGAAACCAAAACTGCTGTTTTTTTGCTGCATAGAATGGATCACTTGTTGAAAATACTAGGTGCTCCTTCAAGAACTGTACTTGCTGAAGTTTGACTTGTTGAGGAAAAATATCTGGAAAGATCCTGGAACTTCCTGGACGTTTAGGTCTGCAAATTTTTTCCCGGGTCGAGGTAATGTGATTGCAGTTTAGAAGAAGATGCTCAAGAGTTGCCGAATGGTTGTTGCAGAAGACACATCCCCTAGATTGATGCCAGTTCTCCAGAACAAGTTACCTCTAGGGTTGACTTAATCTTGAAACAAAGCCATTTTCATCATCTGAACTGAGGGTATTTTCACAGTTTGCATAAGGACAGCTCACCCTCCACTGTTCAGGAACTTGTACAACAAATGCAGTAGTAAAGCATTACATAACTTGCCTCTCCAAGCAATTGTATCTTTGTCCAAGGAAGGTTTACATCTGGTAAACAAATCCTGTAAGAGCTGATATTCCTTGCCAAGTCCACATCATTCCATGTAGGCAGAGACATTAAAGAAACGGTACAAATTAACGGCAGCAATACAAACATAAACCCTTAAGATGACACCCAAAAGAGGCGTGATGCAACTGCCAATAGGCAAGGTCCAGCTAACACAGATAGAAAGAACGAAAGAAGACAGCAAATACCATATCAACATATATTGACTAACAAAAGGAAAACAACAATCTTTCAAGTCAGCTAATATTGGCATGATCCAATGTCTACAAGACTCTCTATCTCTTAAGGTAGAATGCAAGCCTTCTCTCTTCAAATGAGTATTCCATCTCCTCCAATGGTGCTTTTGTGACCGCTGCTTCATAAACAAGGCAGGTTGGAGCAGGTGTTGTGGCCATCTGCATGGAGGCAGGCACCGTTACTGGAGTTTTAGGAGTTGAAATGGGCATTATCTTCGGGGTCCTGTTCTCCTCTTCAACATCATTATTTTTTGGCTGAGAGGGTGTCGATAAAATGCTGGGTGTCAACATAATGTTGGGCTGAGAAGGTGTTGATGGGATGCTGTTCACAGGAACTAGGGGGGTAAAGGGCCTGCGTGGCATCTCCACTTCACATGGAGCATTCATGGTGTTGAAAGACAGTTTCTTCACAGGTAGGCCAGCAATGTCTATGCCTCTCCTAGCTGCATGTATTCAAGGTTACATGCTAAAATGCATAACTGGAAACACTTTATCAATTACAAAGAAAAAGGCAGTAACATTTAATATGACTGCCACGTTAAGATCGAAAGAAAACTGACCGGGAGAAAGTGCACTCATATCTTCGGCCTTCTTGGTTGAGCGTGTGGACTTAGGATGAAGCAGATCAGGCTTCGGGGGATGCATGACGGCTCCACCTAGAGATAGCCTTCTGCTGGATCCGCCAGTGGAAGTTCTAGGAATCTTCTTTGCGCTGTGGGCCTTTGAAGGGCTTGGTTGGGACCCAAAGCGAGCTTCCTTTTCAGTTATGAGTTGATCCTGAAGCTTTTTTTGGTCCTGAATCATTGACATGTTTTGTTGATTCAGTGACCCAGCAGAATATGAAATAGTTGAAGAGGGAGAAAAAGTTACCCTCTGTCTCTTGCGCTCTTGCTCTTTCTCCTGCCTCACTATGGTGTATTCTTCCAGCATTGATAGCAGACGAACCTGCAAGAATAAAAATCAATTCAACAATGGATTTATATAAATTCATTTCCCTCTCACTTTTTTGTTTTTTGATGGAATGTGGAGGAAGGTACTTCCCACCTTAATTTTATGAGTACATGTACAAAAGGAAATAAGATCTGAAGAGGTACAAAGAGAGAAAAAGAAAGTTCAGATGAAGCTAAAGAGGAGACATAAGTCCAAATTTGGTGGTGTCCTTTCCTTCAATCATTTTCTCAGACTCCAAGTGTTCCCAAAGATGGAAAGAGTGAAGGATCCATTGTAAAACTGAAAAAATGAAACTCGATCACATAAGAAAAGCTTACACCATCATATGTGAACTCGATCCCCCTATCATTCTCCCATGCTGTAATTTTGGCAGCCAAAGCATCCACCATTGCTGCTCAAGATACAAACAATAACTAATCATACCTTGTAAAATTTACTGCTGGACAGAATTAAACTTCTTGAGACTGAATTCAACTGAATTAGAGGTCAACCTGGAATCTTATTAACCAAAGCACGGGCTTTTTCAGCACGCTTGAGCATAAGATGGGCACCCCTTACAGCACTGTAGCGGTTCTCATCCTGTGAACAATCATACAGACATGTAAGCTGTTGGAGGATGGAGTGCGAAGAGCTCACAAAATGATCAAACGTCCAACCCTGTTGTATTCCTCCAGCCAGGACTCTTCATCACGTGCAGCGAACCATTTTTCAACCTTCTCAAGTATATCCTTCCTGCTAAAAGCTTCCTCTTTAACTTTTGAAACTTGAACCTCAATCTGCTCCAACATTAAAGAGGGATCAACGGCACCTGAAACAGGCAATGGAAAAGATCAGAACGTAAAGTTGTCTTATTAGATGCATGAGGAATTTTATGCGCCATCTTGAAACCCTGTCACCAAACATTGAGCAAATTCTTACCAGCCTCAATAGCTTCAATTGCAAATTCTGTTTCACTGCTTGCTTCAGCAACTAGATGGGTGCGACGACGAAGCTCCTCCAGTTCTGTTTTCTTCTTCAATACTAACTCTTTCATCTTGCTAGCTTTCAGCTGCTCAAGCCTCAAAACTTCTGCCTCCACCTGCATCACAGATGTTTTCCTTCTATAGATCTTATCCTAAACCCAACATATACTGATGGTCAGGGGGAAAAGAAGAAAATCTTATGTTTTCCTCTTCAGTTACTTACATAATTGATGAAGTCCATTGAAAGAGTGTTGGGCTCAGTAATTTCATGTTCTGAAGCAGCTATGTTACATGTTACATTCTGAAACAACTGTTGCTCTTCAACTGGTGTATCCATCAAATTCCACAGTTCCAACATAGTGCTTGCAAGATCTTGAAGCTGCCACAGCTTGGAGTTTTAAGTAACCAAAATAATCCAATAGTAAAAGGTCACTTGACCATATAACTTACCTTCTGCATTCTTTGGATCTTAACCTCTCGCAATCTCTGTATTGCAGAGGCCAGACTTTCAATTGTGTCATTGCTAAAATTCTTTGACCCTTCAGTCTCATCAAGACTAGGGTGTACTTCATGAACAGTCTGTCTGAAATCTATACCCAGTACAAGACATAATGAATTCAAAGTATTTAGATGGTCCATCACCTGCTTCAGGCGATCAGTCTGTAGCAAAGGAAACTTGGTTATATAGGAATAAGGATAGGCAACAACTGTACTTTCTAAAATGATTACTTTAAAAAGAACGGTGACTTTGTAGATAGCTCCCACCTTTTCCTTCTGAAAGGACTGTAGCTGTCTGTGCAATTCTTCAAGCCTTCTTGTGGATAGATCGGATTCATCCATAGCCACCTTGGATGGAGTATACTCTGCTGGCCTGATCTCAATTGAAATCCTTCGTATTTGCTCAATAACTTCAAGAAATTGATTCCATCTATCGTTCTTTCTCTTTCGCATTTCCTCTAACTGAGGGATAATTTCCTTAAGCTCTTCTTTTAAACTTCCAGCCTTCTGATTGGACTGACAACATTAACCAGATTAGTAAGACTAAAAGAAACTATTTGCCACCTATGTTAAATTTTTTACTGGAACTCAGAGCATGTATATGGGTGTTCTGGCCATAACTTAATCATCTTAAAATGAAAGTGAGATGGTTACTCAACTTTCAAGGTTTCTCTCTCTCTACTAAATTTAAGGATATAATTAAACACCAGAGGAGAAAGAGTATATGAGATTTTGACACAAGTAGAGGTTTAAAGAAATCCTGTTCAAGCTATCCAAAAATTGCCATCGAAGGTTGCTGGAGTGGAACAAACCTGCCTGATATGCACTGGTCGCTCACCCATTGCAGAACAGATGGCCGCAAGCTCTGCTTCTGCATCAGCAATGGCTTGCCGCAGCTGAGCTCTGCACCTGTTTGCCTGGTCAACTTTTCTTCTATAAACCTCTAGGCATTCCTGTTCTAGCTCAAGTAGCAGTTTATCTCTTTCAGCATCAGATTCACCAACCTCATCCCATATCATCTGAAATCACATTCATAAACCAGAAAAGAAGATGTTGACAGAGTTAGTAATGCCAAAACCTTCAAACTAGTTCCAATGTCCTCAAAATCAATTACACCAGACCGACTATTTGTGGCTTGTTCTACCACTTAACTATCACAAGCCCAGTCCGCATAATGCAATAAACGTGGTCGGTGATGATCTTGCACTCTAAGCCATGTCACATCAGAGATAGTCTATGATTAACATAGGAAAAAAGATCATGATAACTTTTCCATTTGCCTATATGTTCGACCCAATGAAACTTTAGTAGCAGAGAAGAAACAGAAGTAGTCATTTCGTATAATAGATATCAGAAACTTTGGAGAAACCTGAAGCTCATATAGAAGAGATCCACATGTTGTTTCCATCTGCAAAAGCTGATCGCTTACGAGACTAGCCATAGCGAAAAAAAATGATTTTCCTGCAAGAAAACTTCATATTTAAGATAGCATTTGAGAAGAAAAAACTAGAACATTAGCGAACAATAACATGAGGTGATGAAATAGGTATACATTTGATTTATTTTGACTGTTATTTCTTATACTTTTAAATATGTTTACAGAAGAGTGATCTTCTGATGAGGATAAGAAACTCATATATTTGATTTGCAACATTCATATTTTAACAGCTTTCTACTCCTTTATTTTCTTGCACAGACGTTTCTTTTTCTTCCTTTAAAGCCTAAAAAATTCCATCCAAAGGGAGGGAAAATCGTTGAAACATCCACCAACACCACTTACTTATAACTTTTCCTGAGCAGAATGCCCACCACACATTTCATGAGCTCTTAATGTAACTACTTATATCCAAAAGGAAGAGATGATTTGCTTGATGTGTTTTCTTGACGAACTTTTAACAGGCCCGCCTATTTCTGTACTTCTAGACTACATGCAGTAATATCGCTCTTTTAAACATCCTGTGTAATTTCTTCTCTTCATCTTACATGTTTAGAAAAGCTTTAAACTTCATGATTAAAAATTACATGGAAGCGAATCTTTTAATTGGATTCTGTATTCTGTGATCGCAAATTCACCACCACGGAACATACAAAAGAAAACAATACCAGTACATTGACAAGGACTCTGGCCTTCATCTATTCAATAAAATCTTAGTAAAAGATAATTTGCATGATCTTAAATCAAGTAAATACTACTGTAAAAAAGACATAAAAAAAGAAGCCAATACCACTAATTTATAAAATCAGATAGCAAACTAAGTATTTAATTAGCTAATTTCTTGCGATAGTTCTAAGTCATGGTCCATATTTAATTCACGCAACAAATAAGTAATTTCACTAGGCAAACACATCTGCTTAGCTAAATGAACGCTTTCTATCAGCAGCCCAAATTACTCCAATGAATTCAACCAGCACCAAAAGAACTCAAGAAAAATAGCACACCTTAAAACTTCCATCATTATTCTAGCGCGATCAGTTTATGATATCAACGAGAAGAGAAATTCATCAAACAACAAATCCTAGAGAAACCCTAGAAAGATCTACCGACCAGGAAACAAAACCCTCGACGAATTCATCAAAAAAGAAATCCGAGACAAAAATTCGTCAAAAAAAGAAAGACCTACGAAAAGCCGAATAGTTGGTAGAAATTAGGAGAAGAAAACATACGCGATTTGGAGAAGGAAACAGATCTCAACGGCGACAGTTGGGAGAAGGGAAGAGAGAGAGCGGGCGAAGAAGCTCGGACTGATGGGTCCCACTGGCGGCGATCGGAGAGAGATCGGGAGGAGGACGAGATCGAGATGGGGTGGGAGGAGAATAGAAGAGTAGAAGGCTGTGGTTTGGAACGTATATCTGAATTAAATAAAGATTTTGAACAGGCCCTATCAAAGGAAGCGTTAAATGATGGCACTTTTTAAAATATTTTTCATCCCATTTGATTTCGTCCGTTTATTTTGAAATGGACGGATGGGACATGTTTTCCGGTCACCGGCTGGCCCGGGTTGGGAACGGGGTTACTTGATGGGTTGCTGTTTTCGTAAATATCAATGAATATAGGTCCTTTTTAGAAACGAGATCTCTAAGCCCGGGGGATACGCTATTTCAAAATTTTCACAGTTGACTCCCCCTTGCGGTATGGAGTTCGCTTTAGTATTCGTGCGGGCATCCGTAGAAGACGCTGCGTGAGAGCTTAACTGCTGGGAGACCGAAGGCCAGAGTTGGATCATACCGTTGTGCGTGGACTAATACTGCAAACATGGGAAGCACGTGTCCGAGGAAAGTTAACTACAATAAAAGCTCATGTCTGCACTGAATATTTTATTTTAACCTATCAAATACTTTAAAAAAATAGTCTTTATATTATAGAAATAAAATAAATATTTGAAAAATAAGTGAAGCTTTTTTAAAAAATCTAATCTGGAAATTATTTTGTATGATGAAGTAGTTTATTTCAAACAAAGAGATAGGATCATAAGAAGAACTTAACCCATTTGCTCTAATTTATATATGCTGTGAACAAATACAACAAAATTTCGTTGGTAGACTTTCTTGTTTTTCTATTTTCTAAAAAGACAAGAAAATCTAGTAACTAAAACAATGCCATTATGATGTTTTAAGAGCGTTAAGAGCTTGCTTTGGAAATTCACCACATAATGGGAGGAAAAAAAATTATGATCAGAGATTATCATGGCCAATGAGATTATATCATCAAAGGCAGAGACCAGTCAGGCCAAAATTTAAAGCTTTGTTTATCATAGCTCTTCCATTTATCAAGTAAATTCCTAGATCAGACCTGAAATTTATTTGGGATTTTTCGTTTTCCCTTCTATTTTGAAGCAAAATGTTGAAATAAGACTGGAAAATCCCACCTGCTTGAATGGCTAAGCGTCACTTCGCTGACAAACTGGTGGTAGAAGCCCACACATTCACAGATGTTTTTTAGAAGAAGTCAGCGTTTAACCAAGAGGCAAGAGCGCATACAGAACTATGAGCAGCCCAGGTACTGTGGTACACCTCAGTTGCATGGTCAAGCAGCTGCCACTAACATAATTTTTTGGTCGTATGATCTTCCACATCCAGGCCGTGTACGATTTCATCTTGATAGTAGCCATGACAAGAAACTGCGGGATAAAAAGCTCAATCCCCGAGGTCACGAACAATAGTTTCAGCTTATCAAGCGCAAAGAGCAGTACATTACATGCACGGCACAAAAGATAGAAGTGTGTATTTTGATAAGACCCGAAGATTGAAAAGACTTGAACCAGATGACACTACCATATTTTGGATGAAGGCTACATGCTAGATTCGCTTTATAAAGGATCCACAACGCAAGGATGGCGCACTCGAAAGAATGAGCAAAAGGAGGACACTTGCCTACTGCCAGTAAAAGGCAGCAAACGATCCAGCCACTAGTAGTATCCAACATAAACGAAACAGCATCTATGAAGCACGAATACCCAAAAACCAAAGTGATGGAAGGAGAAACAACTCTCTGCATTTTTTTATTGGGCAGAAAAAATCCCAAACGAGCAGACACTGGCTCTTTTCTAAAAAACCATAAATCCTACCATCATCAACAAAACATAAAAAGCAAAAGTGTTGACCTCAAAAATACAACAACCCTTTTTTGGGGTAAAGTCATCATCAGCTGCATCACTTTCATTATTAAATAGAAAAAAGAACACTCTATCATGTGGCAGACTCCTTGGCAATCTTCTCGGCCTTAGCAATGACTTCCTCAATGCCTCCAACCATGTAAAATGATTGCTCAGGAAGGTCATCATACTTTCCATCCAAAACACCCTGAAAAACAAGATAAAGAGTGCACTAACAGAAAATTCTAAGCACTGATAGTGCATCAATGACAATCAATTTCAGAAAGAGCACTGCAGAGAAAAATACAAGACACTTGACAGAAATAGATCATGCAATTGACAAAACTGAACCATCTCAACCAAAACATGACCCATTACTCTTTTAAGGATAGATAATTGACAGACTATGAGCTGTGCTATAGAGCAGCAATTATGTCTTGCTTCATGGTTGTATAAGAGCATGTATCAGAGTAGCAACCATAATTCAAACTGATTCTTCATCAGCACATCTGCCTTTATGGTTAGCAGAAGATGAAGCATCAATAACTACATAAAACAACACAGTTCTATGCTAGCACTAGCATAGCTGTTGGTGGAAATATCAGCTATGAATTGAGAATGGCAATGAAATGATACAATTTGAATGGTTTCAGAACTAGATCCCTCTCTCTTTGGCATTCTCAAACTAGTCATACAAAGAGAAAGCAACTTCAGTTATTTACTCCATATTGAAGAGTGATGAATGATATTATATACCAAGTTAACAAAATTACAGCAGAACCATTCCTGAGATTGCAGAAAACGGACAAACATAGTGCATTGTCCTATAATGCTAAGGGACCGATAAAAAAATGGAGTAAAGATTACAGACAGAAGCTCACAACTATAACACCTATACACCTTTATGCTAATAATGTTTCGCTAACTGCTGCATAATTCTTTTTTTTCAGTGAGGCTGCATAATTCAACTCCAGCTATGTTCAATATTTAAATATCATTGATAATGACTAAAATTTCTCATCATAATCAAGTGCATCCAATAATTGAAAACAGTACAGAAGCATAGAGTGTTGTACTCATCTGTGTGGCTTGCTTCAGAAAGTTCATTTTGCAATACAAACTACCTCTGTGCTCACTTTTATGATTAAACAGAAAACCAGCAAAAATAGCATAATATGAAAACAGGGAGATTTCATATGAGATTGAAAAGAAAAAAACAGCACCAATCTGCAACTTATTTAGACAGTATGTATTGCAGATGAAACACATGGGAAAAACAATTAAAACGATTACAACATTGGACAAGCATGGTCAAATGTGAACCAGATTTAGGTCCACCTATAACAAAATAAAATAGCCCATGCAGAATATGAAAACAGCTTCTGCAACATGCTCCCATTGTCACTTTATTTACCACTTCAGCTTGTTAAAAGAATTACATGCAGACAATTGACAAGATGAAATGGTAAACTGTAAGCCACTAGAATGCAGAACATGAAATGTGCATGTGCATAAGTGAACACTAGTTTAAAATTTTTCTCAATTAAATTTTATAATCCTGACATGTCCTTTGCCCAATATATGGTTATAAACAACAAATGGTTTGCATTCCTATTAAAATGTTTTACTCACCTGGAAGCTGTTGACACTCTCTTTCAATTCAACATACTTTCCAGGTGCACCTGTGAAAACTTCAGCAACATGGAAAGGCTGGCTTAGGAACCGTTGAATCTTTCGAGCACGAGCCACTGTCAATTTGTCATCTTCACTGAGCTCATCCATTCCCAAAATTGCAATAATATCCTGGAGATTCTTATAATTCTGAAGAACCTTCTGAACACCACGAGCAGTGTTATAGTGCTCTTCTCCTAATACATGTGGTGAAAGCATTCTAGATGTGGAGTCTAGAGGATCAACAGCAGGATAGATACCAAGCTCAGAAATCTATTTAGGGAAAACGAACCGAGTTAGGAAAAGAACCTTTCGACATGGAAAAAATAACTTTAGAAATATGTTACAAGAACATCTACGTAAACAAACCTGTCGGGACAACACAGTTGTAGCATCAAGATGGGCAAAGGTAGTTGCTGGAGCTGGATCTGTCAAGTCATCAGCAGGCACATAAATAGCTTGCACTGAGGTAATGGAACCCTTCTTTGTTGTTGTGATACGTTCTTGCAGCCCTCCAAGATCAGTAGCAAGAGTTGGTTGGTAACCGACGGCAGATGGGATACGACCAAGCAACGCAGACACTTCAGAGTTCGCCTGAATAATTTATGAGAATATGTGAAACTAGGCCACAATCATTGAGATGCAATACCAGGAACAGACTTCAGCAACTTCAATTTCCTGCAAGCTTACCTGGGTAAACCTGAAAATGTTGTCTATAAAGAGAAGCACATCTTGTCCTTCAGCATCTCGAAAGTGCTCAGCAACTGTCAAACCAGTCAAACCAACACGTGCACGAGCACCTGGAGGCTCATTCATTTGCCCATACACAAGGGCGCACTTGCTCTCACCCTGCCATCCAGAACCACTAACTGAGAATTGCAGGCCTCAAAAGAGAAAAAAATAATGCATGAACATAGAACAAAATTGAAAATGTGACAGTGACCTGCTTGTCACCAAGCTTAATAACACCACTCTCAATCATTTCCCTGTACAAGTCATTGCCCTCACGAGTACGTTCTCCGACACCAGCGAAGACAGAGAAACCACCTGGCAGAAAGAAATTTAATGAATGCAATAATTTTAAATCAAAATTTCGATGGATGAACACTCTTAAAACAAACCATGAGCTTTAGCAACATTGTTGATCAATTCCATAATAAGTACAGTTTTTCCAACACCAGCACCACCAAACAGTCCAATCTTTCCTCCCCTCTGATATGGTGCCAGAAGATCAACAACCTATGGATAGCAGCAAAAAAACACACAACACATTGATTAGGATAGAATATCAAACCTAAACTTCTGATAATCCACCATCTGAAATTAAAAAGCACATCAATAAAAAGTGAGCTTGAGGAAGAAAAACCATACCTTAATTCCAGTAACAAGAATCTGCTGTTCAGTCGCCTGCTCAACAAAAGCAGGTGCCTCACGATGGATGGGAAGGAAGTGACTGGTCGCTATTTATGAACAGAAAGAGAGTTATTAGAAATAACAATTAGAAAAATGACTGTTCCCATCACAAATGAGAAATATTGAACAGATCCGCGTAGTCTTACTTATTTCACCCTTCTCATCAATTGGTTCACCGATAACATTAATGATGCGTCCAAGGGTAGCCCTCCCAACAGGGACCTAACAAACATTGAAACAAGGTCCGATAAATCACAAAAAGATGAGGTAGCCAGACCCGTGCAGAAAGAAACATAACCAGCCAATGATCATCTGCTCACACCAGCCAAGCTATAAAACCAACTAATTCAATTCAGTGATACAAACAAAAAAATGGAACAAGCTTGTCGATCAACAGTCAGACAATCCGATGAAATTCCAGAGCTCATCTCAATCTTATTCAATACCAATATAGGAGAGAGATAAGCCAAAAATCATATCTTCGGGGATGCATTGTATGTTTAACTATCAGGACGAATCTAAAATGTTTGATAAATATTCCCAACCAAACAGATACTATTCAGTTGGATCTGAGCAAACCAAGCAGTTTAAAGAAAAATCACAAGATATCCCGCAAAAAGATAAATAGTGTGGAATAATGATGTATGATATCAGTGTTCTCGTCTATCCTCTAATGGAGAAAGGAATTTTATACTAGAATTTCATCAAGAAAGGCTTATGATACAGGCATCGATTTATTAATAGACCTTACCACCAAACTTATGTTTAATAAAAAGAGATAAAAATCGATCACTGGCCAAACTCTGCACTACCAAAAAAAAAAAAAAAAACGAAAACTAAACAGATCAGATCCAAGACAGAATAATATTCTCCTATGAAATTTTATAATATGAAGAGGTCGTTTCATGTCAGTTCCAAAAAAAAAAGGAAAAAGGTATGTAAAACTTACGGTGATTGGAGACCCAGTATTCAAAACTCTCTGACCACGGACGAGCCCTTCGGTCCCATCCATGGCGATGGTCCTCACCATGTTCTCTCCCAGATGCTGCGCGACCTCCAGAACCAGGCGGATCGAGTTGTCGAGCACCTCGAGAGCCGTCAAGATCGGCGGCAGCCCCTCATCGAACCGGACGTCCACGACGGCGCCGATCACCTGGCACACGCTTCCTACCGCGCCAGCACCGGTGAACTCGTCGGTGATCTTGCCACTGGGGCCGCCGGTGGCCTTCGCGGGCGACGGCGGGGACGGGGGGGCCTTCACCGCCGCGGCCGTGGCGTACTCGACGGCGCGGGAGAGGAGGAAGCCGGCGGGGGACGGGCGGGAGATGGGGGGAGGGTAAGAGATCCGGGGGGTCGGGAAGGCGGATTTGGGCGCCGGGGAGCGGCGGGGGGAAGAGCGGAGGAGGGAGGAGAGGACCCGGCGGGAGGCCATCGCCGGAACGGGGGGCTAGAGTCTCGGAGCTAGGCTTTTGTTTGATTTTTTATTTCCTTTTAGTCCATATCTTGCGTCGGATTACACTGTTCGACTTTCCGCGGCCGGCGGCCCTTCTCTCCCTTTTGGTGGGCGCTTTCTAGGGCGAGGAACGTCCAGGCTCGCGAGGGAGTAAAAGCCGGACGTCAACGCCGTGTGAATTGGAGTTTTGGGAGTGTTTGGAGTCCGGGTTGATTGGGCTATTGAGAAAACTAGTGGCTTGTTCCGGTGCATGTTGCTAGGGTGTGGATTGGCAATTTGGGCCTCTGGATGCAATTGCAGACTTCCCGTTCGGATGGCCTTACTTCCAATTTGCATCGTCGTGTTATGGCTGGTACCACCTTGTCATTCGTCCGCATCCTATCTTGTTAGGTTTTGATGCTCCAAAATCTTATTTGATTTTTTCTATCACTAACATTCGTTGATTGTCTGATTTGGCACTAATTTATTCACCGACAATCGATTAACCGATTATGTGTTTGACTGGTATAGTTAATATTGCGGCCAATCCCCTCGTCGCCTGATCGTCGGGAATGAGCGCCTGCAAAAGAAGTCCGCACTGACCGATGGTGACTCCGACGGGGACCCTCCGACGGTCAAGTCAGAGAGGAGACTAGGCAACAGTAGAAAAGAATCAAGAAGCTCAGCGAGAGAGAGAACTAGGGCTTCAAAAGAACCCCTGCAGCACTGTTGCCTTCCCCGTTTTATAGTAGAGCGCGGCATGGCGCCGTCATTAATGGCGCAAACAATGGGAGGAGTTGTCAAATCACCGGAGGCTGTCAGAGTCACCGCGGACTGTCAAGTCGCCGTAGGCTTGTCACATTATTGGGGTTAATCTATGTCCTTGGCAGGACAATGTCCTAGGACGGCTATGCCGCATGCCTTTGTCAGGACGGCGGCCCTCAGTAATCGTACGGCGTTTGAAAAAGCCGACCGACTATACGTCGGCATTTGGTTGTAGGATGTCGGGTGAAGACCTAGGGACCCTCCGACGGTCAGTCGGGCATGTTGCGGGAGTCGGATATCAGGCTCCGTAGTTCGGCCAGTCGGGAATGGAGAGGGTCTGTCCGACCTCCATATATTCGATCGAACGGTGTCGGCAGTCGTCGGTCGGTGCGGTCGGTAGAGTCGGGCACCGGTCAGGCGGGCCCAACGGTAAGTCGGCGGGAGAGGGATCGGTCGGTATATCCCAACAGTTGCCCCCCACTCCTGAGTCGGATGGCGTACTGGCCAACGTCCTCGCGTGGAACGGCGGCGTCGGGCGAAAGGAGTGGATATCCATCGCATTATGCTCCGACTCTGACGATCGTATCAACGTTCGGTCCGACGCTAGATGTCTTATGGGTATCGGGCGTCTCGTCGGTGTCAGATGTCCCATCGGTGTCAGGCGTCCCATCGGTGTCAGACATCCTATCGGAAATAGAAACCGCCGTTCCCGCCGTCTCTTCGGGAACGCGAATCGCCATGGCTTTTTCGCTGCATGGCAGGGGGCTATTGGGCCGGATCCGCTCAAGCTGATGGAGGTGACGTGGCCTGATCTGGGACAGGTGCGTCGAATCGTCGGGCCGAAAGAAGACCCAGATGCTGCCACGTATCACGATCTGGGAGATCCTCGCTGGCCGTACTTTCATTTCGACTGTTGAGGAGCACTATATATACAGGGTCACCTGCATCCAAAATTTTACTTTTCAAGCCTGTTGTCGAGATCCTGATTGAGCGGTCCCTTGTGTCCCAAGTAGTTGTCCCCGTCTCCTCTCTTAGAGGGTTTTCTAGGAGCTTTCGTCCTTATCTTCCTGTGTTCTTTTCGCTCCCTTGGAATTTTTTGTCTCTTTCTTCTTCTTCACTTTTCGTTCTCGGTTCTGGTGTCATGGCTAGAACTTCACCACGAGGGAGTCGGTCGGAAAATCTGACTGACGATTCTCGATCGACCCCGGAAGTGGAGGTCTCTTCACTTTTGGGGCCGAACGTCGATCGACTCCTGGAGCAGTACTGCATCTCGGAGCAGTTTCGGCTGTTCGCCCCTGGAACCGATGGTCGGGTCAACAATCCGCCTGCGGGCCAGGTGGCTTTCTACATCGAGGACCTCCGGGCCGGTCTCTGCTTTTCGGTTTTGGAGTTTGTCCGGAACGTGCTGGACTACTACGGACTGTGTCCGTCGCAGCTGGCGCCGAACTCGGTCCGACTGGTAGTCAGCTTTGCTCTGCTATGTCGGCTTTTACCGATCAATCCTCGCATTTCGCTCTTTCGAGCCTTTTTTGTTCTCCGACCCCACCCTAAAGCCCGAGGGTGGTGGTATTTCAACCCTCGGAAGGGTCTCTCCTTTATCACTGGTCTTCCATCGTCGATTCATGGATGGAAGAACCAGTTCTTCTTTGTCTCTTCTCCTGTTCCCTGAGGGTTCCCTTTCCGCTGGGGGGACCCCCGAACCCAACCAAATGAGAACAGTTGGGTGGAGGCCGGGGATCGAGAAGACTTCCACCGTCTGAAGGACATCTCGATGCCGAAGCAGAAGGAGCTTGTCACCGAGCAAGCCCTGTACGACGCCAGTCTGAGCTCGGTTCCTCACTTAGGTCTGCTTTCTTCTCTTTTCTTCTTTTTTCTTTTCTTTCTTTTTTGGTGCTGATTCTCTGTTGAAACTACACACATGCCACCGAGGGTGAGGTTGACGGAAGCCGACGTTCAGCAACACGCGGCACGGAAGAGGCCGACGCAAGGAGCCGAACCATCACGGCCTCCCAAGAGGCCTCAAGTAGCACCGCCGAGCGAGCCGACGGTAGCGGGAGCTGAGTCGGACCGGGAGCCGATCATTGCACTGTCGGTGCCGACAGTGCCTGTTGAAGCCCCGTCCGAGGAACGGTCGGCTGAGGGAGCGGCCTCACCCGAGAGACAGGCAGTCGAGGAGACGATCGAGGATGTGCCGGCTGTTCAACCGGTGGAAGAGGTTCGGGCAGAGGCGCGCGAGCCCGAACAACCTGCGTCAGTGGTTGCCGCGCCCTCGGGAGGGGCCCAGTTGGGCTCGAGCGTGCCCTCCCTTTCTGATGTCAAGGCCTGGGTGTCCGCACGAGAGAAGGCCCCGATGGCACCTGGCGACGATAGGAGGTCGGCTGGCCGTGGAGCATCGACCGACTCCCCGCTTCCCGAAGGAGCGTCGGCCCTGGCCAACCATGACTTGGCTAGGAGGCTATGCCAGGCAGTTATTCTCCCGGCCGATATTGAGGTCATGAAGAATCAATGGGTATCTGATATGCTGTCCTCTTTCTACCCGACTATGATCCGGGTAAGTCTCTTTCCTTTTTGTTTTTGTTGTCATTTTTCATATGTTCGGTCTTCTGACGGTCGGCTTTGTTGTTTGCAGTTGATTTATAATATATCCGAGCTGGAGGCTGGATATCGGAGATTCGACGATCTCCGAGTGGCCTGAAAAGACAAAGCCATGGCCGCCGAGGCCGACAAGGCGGTATTGGTCGACCAGTTGCAGCAGTCGGTCGACCAGGAGGCCCGACTTGAGGGGGAGATCTCCTGCCTCACCGAGGAGGTCTCCCGACTTAACGGTGCCCTGGCCGCTTCAGGGACCGAGCTGCAATCGGCTCGCGAGGATGCCAAGCGAAAGTCCCGCACTGTTCGCCGGCTACGTCATGAGCGGGACGACTTCGCCAAGAAACTCAAGGCCGAACGCGAGCAGCTCCGAATAAGCTTAGGGAATCTCGCCAAGGCTGAAGAGAACCTGTCCACCACTTAAGCCGACGTGGACATAGCAAGGGCGGAGGCGGAGTCAACGAAAGAGGCCATGGGTCGGACCGTAGAGGACTTCTGCGGCTCCGAGGAATATTGAGAAGAACTTCTGGATAGTGACTTCCTTTCGACCGAGTGGGGTACGAGGATGCTCGAAAAGCTGTCCGGAGCCTGTATCCGGAGCTCGATCTCGGTAGCATCGTCCCGCCAGAGTCGGAGGCCCAAGCCGTGGGAGAGATGGCCGATCCGTCGTCGGGAGATTGCACCACCGTGGTGGAAGCCGACGCAGACCAAGCTGCCGAAGGCCAGGCGGCTCCGACCCCTGAAGCTACCCCGACCCGAGCGGAAACGTCGATCGCCCCTAGTCTTCTTCTGATGGAAGAAGCTGACTCCGGTGATTAGTCGGAGTTTTATTTTTACATTTGTTTGATGTACTTGTAGTCGGGCTTCGGCCTATTTTTGTAATCTCAATTTCAAGTCTGAATGAAATCAAAACATACTTTTTTTAACTTTTTCTCTTACTTGAATTGCTTAGTGTGTCTGGAATGTATGTTTCGCCGAAACATCTTTGAACGTATAAGTCGTAGGCCCGATGCACTAGGTGAGATCCCAGATAGCTAGTCGGGACAGTCGGTAGCGCGCGCGCCATGTTAAAGGCGGAGCGAGTTCCGATTCTCGATCGACCTCCCGATCGTCGTATGACCCGACAGTCGAGAGTTTAAGTTGAGCGCCCATTACCCAGACCTAAGTCGGGCATGTTCGTCGAGTCGGGCGTAGCTCCTTGAGCCGATCGTGTTGTAGGGTCCGATAGCTGAACGATGTCCGACGTATTTAGTAGATGACAAGTCGGTCATCTGTTGCCTGATTCTTTGTCGGGCGTATGCGTCGAGACGTGCGGTAAACGGTGGTAAGCCGAATACCCTTCGACCGGTCGTGACCTGGTCGGTGGGTTACGAACGCGACATGGGTCGCGTTGGCCTTTTGCCTTTCTTGGTCGGAGCCAAGTCGGCAAGTTAGCTAGTCGCCTTGCTCGGGTGCTAGCTGAGGAAGGGGCACGGCTTAAACTTAAGGGGGTCCCGTCGCCATCGCCAGCCTTCCGCCAAAGTAGATATGTCAGTCGTCGTAAGAGTCCGATGCGCCGTCGGCGATTGGGCCGCAGATTCCTAGTGGAACGCCGGGCCCAAGTCATGGCATCGGGGTTCGCACTACCAACGAGCGCCGACGCACCGTTGGAGAGCCGAGATTGTAGACTCCAAAGTTTTGAAGCTAAATATGTATTCCGAACAAGGGCACACAGAATTTACTGATGGTACAACCTTAGATTGTCGGCATTTCAAGTTCGGAGAATGGCACTTCCTTCTAAGGTCTCCAGTCAGTAAGCTCCCGGCCCATAGGCGTCTACTATCTTGTAGGGTCCTTCCCAGTTCGGAGCCAGCTTTCCTTGGTCTAGAGGCCTTGAAACTTCTGCTTTTCTCAAAACTAGGTCTCCAGACCGGAAAAGCTTCGGCTTAACCCCTAGTGTTGTAGTATCGGACTACTCTCTGTTGGTAGGAAGCCATGCGGAGTCGAGCCTCGCACCGGAGCTCGGATAGGAGGTCCAAGTCGGCCCTTCGGCACTTGGAGTTGTCCAGTTCGCAGTACTGCTCGACTCTAGTTAATGGTAGCCCGATCTCGAGCGGAATCATCGCCTCCGTCCCATAGGCCAAGCTGAAAGAAGATTCTTCGGTCGGGACACGGGGTGTCGTTCGGTACGCTCATAGGACGGAATTCAATTCTTCGACCCAGAGGCCTTTGGCTTCATTCAGTCAGGTCTTTAGTCCATGCAGAATCGTCCAGTTGGTCACCTCGACTTTGCTGTTGGACTGTGGGTGTCCGACCGAGGTCAGTCGGTGCGTGATATGAAATCTCGCACAGAACTTTCGAAAGTCTCGATTGTCGAATTATCGTCCATTGTCGGTGATAATGGTGTGCGGTAGTTCGAACCTGAAGATGATAGACTTCTGGACGAAGTCTTCCATCTTCCACTCGGTGATCTGTGCCAGGGGTTCGGCTTCTACCTATTTAGTGAAGTAGTCGATTGTGATGACTATGAACTTTCTCTGATCAGATGTCGGGGGAAAAGGACCGAGTATGTCGGTCTCCCACTGGGCGAAGGGCCACGGGCGACAATGGGAGTGATCTGGCTGGCTGGTCGGTATTGTATGTTGGCGTATCTCTGGCATGGCTCACACTTCCGAACCAACTCAGTCGTGTCCTTTCTCATGGTGGGCCAATAATAACCCTGTCGTAGGACTTTGTAGACCAAAGATTTGCCCCCCAAGTGATTTTCGCAGATCCCTTCATGCACTTCTCGGAGCGTGCAGTCCGCGTCGGTCGGCCCCAGGCACCTGAGCAAGAGAAGGGAGAACGATCTTTTGTAGAGTCGGCCATCCATTATCACGTATTGGGAGGCCGCCCATCGGAGTCGTTTGGCTTCCGTGGGATCTTTCGGGTTGGTTCCGTCGGTCAAATATCGTATGATCAGATCCATCCAGCTTGGTTCGGTCGTTAGTTGCAGCACCTCTTCGGCCTTGTCGATGCTCGACTGCTTGAGGCTCTCCACCAGCATCTGACCCAAGACATCGTAGGCTGATGTCGCAAGCCTGGAGAGTGCATCGGCTCGAGCGTTCTCCGATCTGAGAATGTGGGAGATCTCGAAATGCTTGAAGTGTATCACGAGATCTTTCACCTTCTGGAGATATTTTGCCATGGTCGGATCTTGCGCCTCAAAGTCACCTTTAACTTGCCCCACGATCAGCTGGGAGTCGGAGAAGACTCTGAGGCTGTCGATCCCAAGCTCCTTCACTACTCTCAAGCCAGCGAGGAGCGCTTCGTACTCGGCTTGATTATTGGAGGCTTTAAAGTCGAATCGGAGAGCGTACATGGTAACCACTCCCTCCAAGTTGGTGAGCAGGAACCCGACCCCGCTCCCTCGAGCATTGGAAGCTCCGTCGATGTACAACACCCAGATAGACCCGGGGTCAGGTTTGGAGATTGCAACTTCTCTGAAACTCCCATCTTCTGATCCTCGATCGGTCATCGGGCACTCCGCAATAAAGTCGGCCAAGATCTGAGCTTTCAAGGCTGGTCGTGGTCGGTACTGGATGTCGAACTCACTTAGCTTCATTGCCCATTTCGTCAGTCATCCTGATGTATCGGGGTGGTGCAAGATCACCCTCAGGGGCTGGTCGGTGAGGACCACAATAGCGTGCACTTGGAAATACGAACGGAGTCGTTGCGCAGACACGATCAAGGTGAATATCATTTTCTCCGTCTTTGAGTATCGGGCTTCGACTTCATGGAGTACTTTGCTGGTGTAATATATGGGTTGGTGAATTCGGCTCTCGTTCTCCCGAACGAGTACCGAGCTAACCACCTATGGGGAGGTTGCCAAGTAGAGGTACAGTGTTTCCCGACTTTCGACTTCACAAGCAACGATGGGGAGGCCAGGTACCATTTCAGATCCTCAAAGGCTTGCCAACACTCGTCTGGCCAAGAGAAGTCCTTCACCTGTCTCAGGATCTTGAAGAACGGGAGGCATCTCTCTGCCGACCGAGAGATGAATCGGTTGAGTGCGATGATCCTTCCGTTAAGCTGCTGGATCTCCTTCTTGGTAACCGGATGCCGCATGTCGATGATAGCCTTTATCTTCTCAGTGTTAGCCTCAATTCTCGTTGGAAAATGAAGAACCCGAGAAACTTTTCCGAAGTCACCCCGAAGGCACACTTAGTTAGATTTAACCTCATCCGATGTCGTCGAAGAGTGCGAAAAATTTCTTCGAGGTCTTGGACGTGGTCTGAGGTCTGCACACTCTTTACCAGCATGTCGTTCAGTACACCTCCATATTGTGCCTGATTTGATCTTTGAAGATCTTATTGACAAGTCGCTGGTAGGTGGCTCCGGCATTTTTCAGCCCGAAGGGCATTACCCTGTAGCAGTAAAGGCCCTTGACAGTCACAAAGGCTGTGTGTTCCTCATCTTCGGGCTCCATCCGGATCTAATTGTATCCAACGAAGGCGTCCATGAAGCTAAGCAGTCGATGTCCGGACGTTGCATCTACCAGTTGGTCGATTTTTGGAAGTGCGAAGCTGTCCTTAGGGCAGGCACGATTTAGGTCGATATAGTCAATGTAGATCCTCCACCTCCCGTTGGCTTTTTCACCATGACAACATTGGCGAGCCAATCGGGGTACGTGGTTTCTTTAATGAAGCCTACCTCGAGCAGCTTGTCTACTTCCTCGTCAACGGTCTTTTGTCTTTCAGGAGCGAATGACCGCTTCTTCTGCCTCACCGACCTCATTCCAGGGTGATGTTGAGTCGGTGAGTCACCATCTCCGGGGGGATGCTGGACATATCCGCTGCCGACCAAGCGAATATGTCAGCATTGGCTTTCAGCAGCTCCACTAGCTGCCGTTGCTCAGGGTCGGATAATTGGGATCCGACCCAGACCACTCGATCGGATCTTCTGCTATCGGATGGAAACCAGCTGTTCAGTCAGTTGCCCCGTTCTTCCTCTCTCCGTTGTCCAGCCTGTCGGCCGTCAGGAAGTCCTTCGCTTTGTTACTTCGAATAGAGATTTGGAAGCATTGCCGGGCGAGCTGTTGGTCCCCGCGCATCTCCCCGACTCCATTTTTGGTAGGTCGAAACTACGGCTTTGAGGGCATTTAGTCCAGTCTTCCAAGTATGGCGTTGTAGGCCAAAGGTATTTGGACGACCGTAAAAGTTAAGTGGACGGTGCTTTGTCGTGGTTCGGTTCCGACTATCACGAGAAAAGTAACTTCTCCTTCCACCGTGACGGCTTCCTCGACGAAACCCACCAGGGGCATGGAGACTCTTTCGAACCAATCAGCCAACAGTCGCATCCGGGAGAAGGTCGAGTAAAACAAAATATTAGTCGAACTTCTATTATCAACAAAAATCCTTCTTACATCATAATTTCTAT
>NC_025998.2:17242607-17423155 GCF_000442705.2 Elaeis guineensis | reverse complement strand
GCTGATACTGTATCAAAATAATTACATTTGACACCGATATATGGTTTTTTGCATATTTCAATTCAATATCGTTTTACCTTTTTATGCTTTTGGTTTAACCATCTGGTATTTGGTTTACCTACTTCAGGAAGTTGGAAAATCTGTCTATATTATTGCATTGTTGAGAAAGTGGAGGGTGTCAAAATTGAAGCTTCGTTTATGTCTGAACAAGCCTCGCTCTACTTGGGATCAATTGGATTGCTTGGAGAATATTCTCCTACATCGAGAAAAAGGGACAGGCTCCCTCGGGAGAGGTTCGGCTGCATGCATCACGGGCCACTTCAACATTCTACACCTTGCTATTGTATGCAACGTCCCCTCCTTGCAGAAAATCTGCTCGGTATACTTGAAGGAAACAACTACTCTTTTGCTTCTGGTGCTTCCTACCTCTGAGATTCTCACAACCTCTATCGGTAAGGAATCATCAGCAAAGATGGCTTTGCAGAATATTGGTGCTTCCAACAGCGACGATGCCTTCTATAGGTACAAAATGCCCAAGATGATAACCAAAATAGAAGGCCGTGGAAATGGCATCAAGACTAACATTGTCAACATGGTGGATGTTGCAAAGGCGCTGGCTAGGCCAGCTTCTTACACAACAAAATATTTTGGATGTGAGCTTGGGGCACAGTCGAAGTTTGATGAGAAAGCAGGGACTTCCCTGGTCAATGGCGCCCATGACACTGTGAAGCTGGCTGGGCTTCTGGAGAATTTCATCAAGAAATATGTTCAATGCTATGGATGTGGCAACCCTGAGACTGAGATCATCATCACCAAGAACCAGATGATAACACTGAAATGTGCAGCCTGTGGCTTTGTGTCAGATGTTGACATGAGGGACAAGCTAACAACCTTCATCTTGAAGAACCCGCCTGAACTGAAGAAGGGAGCAAAGGACAAGAAGAAGGCACTGAGGAGGGCAGAGAAGGAGCGGTTAAAGGAAGGGGAGGCTGCTGATGAGGAGCAGAAGAAGCTGAAGAAGGAAGCAAAAAAGAAAGGAACCACCACATCCAAGGAGGGAGCTTCTTCGAAGGTTGCTGCTACGAAGAAGAAAGCTGGTGGTGGCTCTGATGAGGATCGTTCAGCTTCACCTGCTGGCAGCCAAAATGGTGGTGATAATACGGCTGATGATGATGACGATGATGATGTGCAGTGGCAGGCAGATACATCGCTTGAGGCTGCAAAACAGCGTATCCAAGAACAACTGAATGCTGCGACTGCTGAGATGGTGATGCTCTCAACCAATGAGCCAGACCAGGAGAAGAAGCCACAGAAGCCAAAGAAAGAGGGACTTGCCAATGGAACTGTGAAAGCTGAAGAGCAGCCTGGTGCAGCCCAAAATGGTGTCAAAGCTAATAGTTATGAAACCTTGCTTAAGGAGATCAAGGGCAACCTGAACAAGGGATCCACGCCAAGCCAGCTTTGCACCTTTTTGTGTTCTGTTACCGAGTCTCCTCAGGAAGTCATTACAGCCCTGTTTGAAGCACTCTTTGATGGTGCTGGGAAAGGATTTGCTAAAGAGGTGGGTAAGAAAAAGAACTATGTTGCTGCTGCTGTAAAGGATGAAGGATCCCAGGTGCTTTTGCTCCGAGCCATAGAAACCTTCTGTAGCAAGTGTGGTGCAGATGCTGTGAAAGAGGTCGCTCTTGTTCTGAAGGTCCTTTATGATGGAGATGTGCTGGAAGAGGAGAGCATAGTCCAGTGGTACAAGGAAGAACTGGCAGGTGGCAATAACTCTCAGGCGGTGAAGAATGCAAAGCCCTTTGTGGAGTGGCTCCAGAATGCCGAGTCTGAGTCAGAGGAAGAATGATATGATGTGCCTATACCCTTTGATCTCCTATATGCTACCCTCTACCATAATAGTGTAAGGGTTAAATAAATCTAGAGTCTCATGTTTTAGATAAGTGTCGCATGTTTTAGGTAAGTACTGTGTTGGAGTATCTTTAGATCCTCAGCATGTCACTGGTGTTCGGTGGTATACTGCTTATCTTCGTTTGGTAATGTGATGTTGCTCGTCTTAGTCTGACGAACGAACCTCTTTGAATAAAGTATGATTATCTTGTACCACAAAAAAAGTATGATTATCTTAGTGTGACGAAAATTAAAGTATGGCCTGGCATCTGGAGTTAATATTTTATAGTGCGGTTACTGCTTGCTGATCTGCTCGACCCGCCAGTGATGCTGGGATTAGTTGTATTGCTGCGATAGGTTCTGTCATGTTGATTGCAGTCCGCACTATAGCCACTCCAAGTGTGCTTCAGACCTAATCTGGCCATTTAAGCAATGTCACTGTAAAGATATTGCGAAAGAGAGGAAAAAAAAACTGTGGGTGGCTTTATGGGAGGGGTGTACTCTATCAGCAGGACATCTGGTTACCTGATTTCGTGATAGATACGTATCATTGTGCGTTCTTACCTCAATATGCTCGGACATCAAATGTCTCCTTTATCAACTTTCTTTTATCTCCTGCGCATGGACTGACAGTTATTTAATCTGGATTTTTGGCTGTAGAGATATATTATGTGATCAGAGTGGCAGTGAAACGGATCTTCGGGCAACCAATCCAATCCGGCACATCCAATTCTGATCAACAACTTGGAGGTATGGCTGAGTGGCGAGCAAAAATGGTTGAAAAGTCTTACTGTTTGAAAGAGAGCAGAACGACCCGAAATCTCCAAGTTTCAGCATGTCGTGGGAAGTTCATGATAAGCAAGCCAAACGGTACCACGTGATAATATCATTAGCTAAGTATTATATGTGTGACAAGATGGACAGTTGACAATGATACCTACAAACTAGGGGTTCATCCAGCAATCTACTCACCTCAAGAGTGGGGTACCTCAGGCATGAGAGTTTCTTGTGGATTGACATGCTAAACAGTGAAAGAACCTGCAAATAAGTAAACAATATTGTGTATCTGTAACTATTCCTAAACAGTGAGCTGCTGGACCCAATATTGTCAGTACCTCCCATCAAAAAAGCTATGCTCACTGCATTGTTCTGCAGAATGGCATCTGGAGGGTAGGAATCTAAGATATTTGAAGAAAATCAGCTGCGATGGCATGGGCGACATGAATCTGAAGATATTTGAATACCAGTCGAGGGGTTGTGGTTCCATACAGTTTTCCAATCTTTGCAGTGTTGCACCTGATACTGATCTGCATTGATCAGATAATGGGAGAGGGTCCTCTGTGATTTTATCGAAAACTTTGCATTTGACACAGAGATATATGTTAAGGCAAGTCGATGAGAATGAATATACACTGAATTTAGAGCATAGATATGGAGGTTATGAAACTATAACAAGCATACCATAGAAATGTTTTGAAAAAGAAAAATAGTTCAACTGCAAGTTAGATGGACAATCACAAGGTTGAGTAGTCAAGATTGAGGTGCATGTGCCATGAGCTGTGGCAATTAGTCCAGGAGAAACAAATCCGGAGTCCTGTATACATTACTCGTTATCAGCCAAATTGGCCACCCAATCAGCAGTCATTTCATTGAAATGCTTCAATGTAAAGATGAGTTGGTTGTAGGGGTTGAGACAAAAATCTTACTTGGCCATAGGGAGACAATCAAAATATTGCGACGATGTTTTTTGTTCATCCAAGGCACTACCACTGTGGTGGAATTCTCTTCCTACCAAATTTGATCAGCTTGAAGCACGGAGACAAACATAACCGAGACTCATTACAATCGCTGCGGGAGTTATAGGTGGCAGGAACGGGGGCTGGAGAAAGGAATATCATACGTAGACTCGGGTTTTGTTCTACGGCCCGCACCAAACTCGTCAAATTTAGGTCCCATCAATTCTGGATCGAGATTCCGGCCTGCACTTGTCTTAATTAGGATTGGGTCTCTCGCAGGGGCCCAACCAGCAAAAGGCCCATAAGTCCTGGTTTGGAAAACGATGGAAATTCCAGGACAAACTTTTTTGTTTTCAAAACGATAGATCCTAATTTCCGTTTGTATTCCGTGTTTTTGTCTCCTTTTAATGATTATGCAATACCATAATGCAACTAATAAAACTAGGGGTGCATTAGGTTTTTGTGGTTCTAATCGAACTGAAGTTTCAAAAAATCAAACTTCTGAATTTACATTTTATAAAATCAAAAACTAAATCAAAGTAGCCTAAAACTAAACACACCAAACTGAAATAATTTTGGTGCGGTAATTCGATTTTGTGCTTCTTTATGCTGGATTTTGAGTTTTGGTTTAAACTTATTAAGTTCTTTAATAATCTCATTATTTAGACTGCAGAATTGCACTTAGCCTTAGTATTGTTATTCAAATTCAAATAAACAACAAATCATTCAAAAAAAAAAATCCATTCTATAAAATTATCTTAAACTATTTACAATCTACCAATGTAATATTTATCATAAGACAGCAATCAAACTACACCAACCAACAGATAGGATCTAATTTTTGAGCAAACAACTACAAAAAAACAAAGCCAAATCTATTGAAAATCAAACCAACAAACTAAATAAATTATGCAATTATTGTAGCATTGCCACTGCCCACTATCTTGCTCACAAACATATACACCATAGTCCATAAAATCTATCAATAGTACACAATAACTGCAAAAACAACCAACCACGAAATAAACTTGTAGTCTTCCAAATACAAATCAGTAAATATGTGACATGCTCTATATACAGTCTATAATTATAATATAAATATAGTACTACTAAAATAAAATAAAAAAGTAAAGTTCCATGCATCCAACATCATATTAGTAGAGTTAATCGGTTTGCATCAACTGTAAGCCAATACTTGATGTGATTAAACTTTAATAACTGACATAGAATGTTCTATTAATAGATTATCAAATTCTATGAATAAAAGAAATAAAATAATTCATCAACTTCAAATAAAATAATTCTAATTTGAAGCTATCAAAAATAAAATACAAGAAATAGAAGATGGAAATTAAAATATTATCTTGTTCACTTGTTAAGATCCTTCAAATTCTCTTCTACAATAAGCTAAGATGAAGATCGAAGTCAATTTTGTACGTATATGAGTGCTTGCACGATCCTAAAAGTCAAAGAGTTTTTAAATGCATCAAGTACTCTACCATCTGTACTAAAAATAGCCTCTGAGGCTACTATTAAGATGGAGACTGTTAATATATCTTGAGCCATTAGTAAGAGAATGAAAAATCTGGAACTATTGACTTTCCATCAAGGATATCAAAGTCCATCCTTTACAACTCAATGTCTTCACCTAGATATTTATCTAATTCAGTTTTACTATCCATATGTTTAGGAAAATGCTGTTGATACCATGTCCACATCATATTTCTAGCTTAGCCATCTTTAAAAGTTATGATACTCGTTAAAGAGGTGGATGAAGTTTCACTATACCTTTTTTTCAAAATAGATCCAAATAATAGGAGATCAATTTTCTTACTATATTCTTTAAATAACTCAAATACTATCTCTTTCACTTTTTTTAATATATCTTATCCCTTGTCAGCCTCATACATATCAACAAATGCAAAGTTTGCATTGTCATCTTTTATCGAGGATCAAGGATAGATGTAATATCAATAAAGCTTATTCATCTTGTCAATATTCTCCCAATAAATATTATACTTAGTTTTCATTCTTGTAGCTATCAACCGAAGCTCTAAATCCTCACTTTCATTCCACTGCTTTAGCAAGCAATTCATTCCAATATTCTCATTAAAAAATATATTAGCAGTGACATATTTAGAATCAGAGATCTGCAATATCAGATCATAAAAGTATTTACAAAAAAATACCATCCTCTTTGAATTAGCCTAATCACTAGATGTAGGCACTTCTTCCAAACTATCATTATACTCTAAATTATACTTGAAGTAAGGGTTAAGTTCCTTGTACCTTATAAATGCTCTCTCAAATTTTTGAGCAATCTCTAACATTGTGTAAGTATTATTCTATTGAGTAGGAACACCCATACACAATAAATATTGTGATTGGATCTTTTCTATCTCAACACACTCCTTGAATTTAGCCAATCTACTAGGAGAGCACTATATGAACTTTATTGCAGCTCGAATCCATTTCACTAAGTTTCCGATTTCCTTCAAACCATCAGTCATGATCAAATTAATTATATGTGCAATATACCTCATATGGATGCACTTACATCCAAGCACATCAATCCCCAATTCAGTATTTTCTTCTTTAAATAATTAACAACATTATTTAAGTTTTCACTATCAACGGTGAATGTAAACATCCTATCAATTTTCTAGTCAAGAAGATACATCTCTATTTGTTTATCAATTTCCTTGCCCCTGTGACTTAAAAGTAGACAAAAATTTAGAATTTTTTTGTGCATATTTCAATTCCCATCAATGAAATGCATGGTGATGCACATGTAGTTCATCTGTTGTATTGAAATCTAAGAGTCTGTTATGATACAAATCCTTTGCTTAGAGTTCTTCAAAAAATTTTTCAATTTCAACCTCTCATTCAAATAGAGCTGATAACAATCCCATGTGACTATCCATCATGAGAATACAAAATTTAGAATATAACACCGCTATCAACTCAAACTCCTCTCCCTCCACAAATTTGAATAGCAGCCCATAAATTATAATCATTTTAGCTAAGATTTTCCTTACAAGCTCCTCGTCAAACCTCCAAGTACCAAGAACACCTTCCCCTTCCTTTCCTTTCACTAATTCAAAATTCAACTTAGATTGTCTATCATTTGCATTAGATGGATTTTATGCACAGGTCTTAAGGTGATTTCTCAATCAAGTAGTTTCATTTTTTTTTATATTAGCATAAAAAATTTTCAAATAACATCTACCCCTATGCCCTTCACCTCACCATTTTCTTCTTTCCTCTCAAAGTGAAGCTATACTTCTGACCTTTGTTAAATGGATTTTCTCTTTTTGGTTAAAGTCGCATTTGAAGTAGCATTTAATTCTATTCCTGCAGGTGGGTGTGTTTAAGGTGGTGGCATTGAGTTTGAGCGAGCAACTGTTTGATGTGTAAGTATTTGATCCATCATTTACAAAATCAAGTGATTTAACAATTAGCCCCCAAAAATATAGATTTGCTAACATTAAAAGTAAAAAATTCCAAAATTAAACTCTTATATCTTAGTCGGTGGTGGAATAATGCGGCATCAAAATAAAACAGTAGTGGTGGAAGTGGAATAGCACGGCATCGAAACTAGTAGAGGTGAGATCCACTTGAAATGGCATTAGTGATGGTTAAGGAGGAGGAGAAAGAGAAGGCGGCCAAGTGCTATGGTTAATGGTGATTTAGTTTTTTTTTTTTGGTAGAAGAAGAAGAAGCACGGTAGATCTCTCTGGCTAGATCCTGTCCTTTAATGAGAAAATAAAGAGAGAGGAGGATCCCGAGGAGGAAGATGTTGGACTGAAAATAGATGTAGCTGACAATGAGAAGCATCGGAACTATAGGAGAAGGGTGAAGGTGAGGTGGTGGCGAAAGGGAAGAAGGAGGCAGGCGAGGCAATGGGGACTAAAGAGGAGGACAAAATCAATGGTGGTGTGGACAGGTGCTAGAAAAGGAGGATGGAGAGGATGGTGTAGTTCGAAGATCCAGGAGATGGAGGCACCCCACAGTTCAAATACCATGGTGAGAAAAATCAGACAAACAATTCTCTCAACCCAATATTGACTCAGCTAATTGAAGGACTGATTTAAAATTAAAGATCGCTGACCTATCCGGCTAAGAACGTGACCACATCGAGGGGAAGAATTTGAGAGCAAAAAAAATCGATACACATGTAAAAGTTATTGGTTTTTGCTTTACTTTTAAGAACTAATATAATGGCCGGACAATGCTTAGACTTACTAATTTTACAAATATAAAAGAATAGCCACCACAATAACAGATTTCAACATAAAATAAACTATAAATATAATAATTTAGTTTACAATTTAATTGGAGCAAACAAAAAGTAAATCAAATATTCAAAATAATAGTTTAGATCAAAATGAATTGGAATAGTAAAATTATTTAAAAATTAATAATTTATAATGTTTAGTATGTAGTAGGTATGGTATTTAGAACCAAAAAACAGAAAGAAAATATCCAACACAAAATCACAGAAAAAATAGAGAAAACATAGAAAAAATCAATAAAAATGAAGGACACACGAAAAAAATTAAAATCAACAAAAATGAAGGAAACACAGAAATAAACCTAATTATCAAGAGAATGAGAGGATTTGAGCCCCAAATCTTTGGATATATTCCACCTCTCCTAACCTCCCACCGACCCAATTGAGACTCCCGAGAATGAAAAATAGAAAGAAATACCCAAAATATATTGGCATATCATTGGCTTGATTGATAGTGGTACTTGGTATTAAGCTATATGGAAGTTTCAAAGAAGCCAAGTTTAAGCTTCAATTATGCTATCCATACAAGTCTGTTTGTACTAAATCAAATTAAAATATGTAATCTATATTATAATGATAATTGGTACATATGTAAATGCCCCTCTTTGAGCCATGACACATTCAAGTAAGACCTATAATAGAAGTCATATCTGTTTCTATTGGAACTAAATAATCAAATAGGATTTTGGTATGATGTGAAGGCTGTCACATGAGAAAATTGATGTTAATCATGCAATATTGTGTTCTGTTGATTGTTTTAGGTAGGTTCATAAATTTATGACGTCTTTATTTTCTAATTGCTTTCAATTATGTAATGGTTGTTCAAATGGTTGGTTGATTTAGTGTGGTAATGTTCTACGGATATGGGAAAGCAAGGCTTTCCTCTTTATGTCAAACAATTGATATTTTATTTGTGATACTTATAGAATATATTCTACAAACTTATCTTGTAATATTTTTGATTTTTTGATTTACTAATATTAATAATAAAAAATATTATCATTATTATCAATTAAACACCCGCAACGTGGGGGTTAAGTGCTAGTTTGGTACGAGATAATAATCCCAAGATCAAAGATGATGTAGATAAAGGTAGTGAGATCATTGGTTGCACCAGATATTCTATATGATAGTTGTCCCAAATTATCTCTACTCTTTCGATCATTGTCTAACCTAGTGATGCGATGTCTATCATCGAGATCGGATATCTAAGATCATTCAGAGCCTTGATTTTTTAGGCTGAAATTTGAGTATAAAAACATCTTTCAGGCTGAAAATAATATTTATTATATTTTAATAATATTTTAATATATATTAATATAATATTTTTATTACTATTAATATTGTATTTATATTAATATAATATTATACTTAATATTATATTTATATCCATATTAATAAATTTATTGTATTAAAATATTAATATTATCTTAATATAATATTAATATATTAGTATTATATCAATATAATAAATTATTATGATGTAATGTTATCTTATAATAAATTAATATTACATTAATATATTAATATCCAAGCCTCCCATCCGATTGAGACTCCTCAAGCATCTCGCCACATGGCGCACAGAAAAGATACTCTAAAATCTTACGTATTAATACGGAATACCACTCCTAATATTCTATGTATTGCTTTACTATTATTATATAGATTATTATATTAAAATATTAATATACTATTAATATGATATTAATATATTTGTATTATGTCAATATAATAAATTATTATAATGTAATGTTATCTTATAATAAATTAATATTATATTAATATATTGATATCCAAGCCTCCCATCCGATTGAGACTCCTGAAGCATCTCATCACATAGCGCACAGAAAAGATACTCTAAAATCTTACATGTCAATACGAAATGCCACCTCTAATACTCATGTATTACTTTACTATTATTATTAGTTTATAACATCGTGCCATGCATGGGATATCATTTTTCTTTAAAAAATATTTTATTTTATTAATTTATTAATATCTATTATATATATATATTAAAAATAATTAAAATAATAAAAAATATATTTTATGCATAATATGAATTATAAGTTATTTATATATTATTTTATTTTTTTAATAAATTTTGGAATTCCCCACCGATCTCTTGCCATCTAGCTCTTTCTAAAATTCTCAATCCCCTTTTCGTATTAGCATTCATGGTGGAACAAATGGAGGCTCTACCAATACAATCAGTCGTTGAAGGCTTTTTTTCTTTTTAGGAACACAGTTCCTGTGCCATTCATCATTCTCTACTTGAAAAGGTTGGCACCTTTTCTCTCCCAGAAGAGTGCCTTTGGCAATCCAATTCATGGACTTTCTGTTCAAGAGAGCCAAAGAGCAAGCAAGGCACGTTGAGGAGTTTCAGTGGCTGGGTTTGATGCTGTTTGTGGCAGTGCCATCCCTAGAGCGGGGGCTTGGACTGGGGTATTCATCACGGCCATCTTCAATATGCCATTCTGGTCGGCTGTCTCAGCCGATTTCTTTAAGGTTGTTCTGGCTTGTATCAATAGGTTTGCTTCTTTTCTTTGTATCGGCAGTTACATAGAGTGTCCTACGATTGTTTAAGAAGTCGTTGAACTCAGAATGACATAAATTGCATACTTCATTTACTTGTTTATAATGGAGTTTATGCAGCATTCTTTGTTTCAGTTATTTGTCAGTTGTGGAGAATTTGATTCACTATCAATAGCATAGAAAGGAAAAATTCCTCATGTAACATATAAGGATTTTGATTGTAGCACAGTTTGGAAGCCTTCTCTTATTATGCCACAATTTGTGCAATTACCTCCCACGATGGTAAATTGTCTCCCATGTATTCTTGGTCATCAACTTCATAAAATTGCTGTCTTGTGCAGATATAGTTAAATGATTTGATTACTACTTCCAGACGTTAGCAACTAATTTCTATCTTTTTAAGTATCGTTTGACTTTTGATGCTAAGCACCGAGCTTTGGTTCTTGCATCTCTTGGCAGCACTCACTCTCATTATACGTAGTGTTCAAAGTTTTATGAATAGGACTACTATGATGCAGCATCAGCAACCTACATATTTTAGTTATTTGATTCTGTAGCCAGCCCCAACATCTTAAAAGCTTGAGCCTTTGAAATGCATCATTCATAAATTGCGTCACATGCTTGGGTTTGAATTTCTACTTTCTTCCTATCAATTTATAAAGAATCAGCTTATCCACAGCGCCGGCACACGGGAGAGTTTTTTTTTTTTTCTCTGTTATTCCTTGAGGCAGATGAGCATTTCTATGTAATGATTTCTGAAGCAAGTCCGACCAGAGACGTCCTCCAAAGCCCTGCCAAGGCCTCGCGAGAGCTCTCCCTCTCCCTCTCCAACTCTTCAAGCATGTTGGCATTCAAGTCCTCCCGACCGACCTCCCAAGCCCAATTTAATGGTGGAGTACCTCATCACCTCTCGCGGCTTCCCCAAAGACAATGCCATCAGAGCACCTCACCGCCCTCGGATCCACAGTGAATCTATGGCTTTGACGACGTCCACATCCGCCGCCTCATATCCTCTTATTCTCCCCTGCTCTGTGCCAGCGTCGACAACTCCCGCGCCCTCCACCAGTCCTTCTTCCCCTTGACCTCCTCTCTCTCCCCAGCCCAACCCCCTTCTCCTTCCTTCCCAAAATACGCAGAAGCCTCCGTCTCCAGGATCTCCCGGATCCCACAACCCACTCCTTCCTGTCAGCGACGTCTCTCCTCCTCCTCCTCCTCCTCCTCCGGAGAGAGAAAGGGAGGCAGATCGTGGGGAAAAGAGAGAGAGAGGAGTCCGATGGTTTTGTATCGTGTATTAGGTTTTGGTAAGGACACATGATATATCGGAGATTATCCAATAATTTAACATGCAAACATGAAATACCATCCTAATATTTGATTATTATTTTATTATTATAATATAGATATAGATGGTATAATCATCAGATATCCAGATTTATTAATTTTATAAATATAAAAAAAATATTATAATAATAAATTTTAATAGAAAGTAAATTATGAACATAATAATTTAGTTTATAATTTAATTGAAGCAAACTATAAATATTTAAAGTAATAATTTAGATCAAAACGAATTGAAATAATAAAATTATTTAAAAATTAATAATTTATGATATTTAAAATATAGTAGGTACGATGAATTATGTAGCATAATCTTAAAATCTTAGTATATAATATTTTATTTCAGATCATTCGATATTCATTAGAATACACGATTGCATTCTTTCTTGATTGTTTGAATATGGTTGATGGTTGGCTCATCTTCGTTCAGCACCGCTGTATCCTTTGCATCCTTATCAGCGACAACATCTTTGGCATCACCCAAACTGATAGCGAAAAGACCGTCGCATTCACCCTCTCCATCCTCTACCACTTCACCAAGGACCCCTATGATGTCTTCGCCCTTGTCCTCACTTCCACCCGTGAGTTCACCTACCAAGTCTCCGAACACCTTCAGACCCTCAGCTTTTCCCTCAACGTGCACTACATCCTTGTACATCCTTATTATTGAGGGGATAGACATGATTGGCCAGGCACGAGCCTTGCAGTGGCCACACATCGTCGCCGTTAACTCCAAAAAAAATTAAAGTCCTTTTTAAGGAGGATCCTGATTTCCCTATTGCATTCTCCAAAAACAAGATGGGTTTCAAATTTTATTTTCTCAGAAAGTTTAAAACTAATCTGATCCTGATTGAAGTTCTTTTTTTCAACTACTTTAAAATTTTAAGTTTTAAATTAAGATCTAAATTAAAAAAAAAATACTATAAGAATCATACATTATGAGAATACTCTATAATCTGACGTGCCAACATAGAATGTCACATCTAATATCTTTTTATTGTTTTACTATTATTATATAGATATAAATATATATAAATTTAAAATATTTTTTATTTTTTAACACTATTTATATTTTTATTTTTTAAAAAATAAAAAATAAAATTTTACACGTGACGTTGCAAAAAATTATCCTATAACCTTACATGCCAATACAGAATACCACCTCTAACATCTGAATATTACTTTACTATTATCATATAACATCGTACGCTATGAGAATACTCTATATAATATAATGTATCAACATAAAATATTTTTTGTAATACATGTTTATTGCTTATATACATATAGATGGATATAGATTCTAAATATTCTTTATATCATACTATTCTTTATATTTTTATCATATTATTTTTATTTTTATTTTTTATCTACAAAATATAAAAAATAAAAATAGTTGAACCTATGATGTTATGGACGATCATCCTATAATCTTACATATCAACATGAAATACCATCCCTAACATCCGTATATCGCTTTACTACTATCATATAGATCTATAATATTTTTTATTTTTATTATACTATTTATATTTATATTTTTTATTTAATATATATATATATATATATATATATATATATATATATATATATATATATATATATATATATATATATATATATATATATATATAATTATAATTATAATTATAATTATAATTATAATTTTGACATGTAATGTTAGGAAGAATTATCCTACCCTAATATCTATATATATATAGATAGGAAGGGTGAGAACCTAACGAGTTATTCATATGTTTACCAACCAAAAATCGGGTGGCACCGCTGGTAATTTACTCGGTATCACTGGATACAATTCCGGTATCACTGGTAATTTACTCGGTAATTTACTAAACAAACCAGTCGCACCGTCTGTCGGTTCAAAGCCATTTCTTCAACCAAATTAGGCAGCATTTGATTGGAGAATACAGAAACAAAAATCAGCTAATGTAAATTAGAGAGAGAAGATTAAATTATTTCACTTTTTCATTCAAATACATTATTTTTAAATAAAGTAGAACAGATAAATTAGAAAAATAGTGGACCACTATTTCTAAAATACTTAATTCTACCCTTCTGGGAGATGATTTAACCCGTGCTCAAATGTTGATGCTTGTTCACGAGTGAACCAAACGTAAATTTTCAGGAAAAAAAAAAAATCTATACTAGATAGGCAGTCAAATGTCTTCAATGACAACTAAAAATCCAAATGAACAGTTCAAGCATAGAAGAAGTAAAATATCAGTTCAGTGTTCCCCTCACCAATCATCAACCCAAATTAAAACATGTTCATCTCTGCTGCTATTGTTCAAACCAGAAAGCAAGAAGCGATAAAAGTAGTGGGTATTCCAAGTCAAAACAGCAGCCCCTGCTCCGCGAATAATTGGAAAACTCATAAACTGTTTCCAGATTCAATTTCGAAGAAATGCAACAGTGCACACGCGGGACCCTTCCACCCCACCAAACATAATGGTAGGATATGATCGGACATGATCGAGGTACGCAAAGACAGCAGGCCCACTGCCTGCCTCTTGGTCCAGTTCCTCGGCAGTACGCCTTCTTTTGTTGAAGTTTTCCACCTCTTGCAACAACTCATCTTTGGTGTTGTTACATGATGTGATCACCTGCGATATGTACTCAAATGCATCGATAAAAAAGAGCACAAAATACAAGGAATATGATGGTCAAGGATGAACAAAAGGTATAAGGGTGACAGGAACAGATCATTCAAATCTGAAACCATCCAGATAATAGAGTACCGACCAATATCCCGCCAGGAGCTACCAAGTTTGATACCGACTCCCAATACATTATCCTGAAAAAATAATCATACAAAAACACGTAATGAATACAAATAAAATCTTGCAGTACTCTATCCTGCATTAATTAAGAAGCAACCGATGATATTAATATCATATCCACCATGTCTCATCATTTCTTTTAACTTCTAATGAACACCAAATCATGCACCAAAATACTTTCGGAAATGGTGGCAGCATTAATCAAATTCTTGGGTAGATATACCTAATTCAAATCATTGCTCAATCCATAACAGCCAGGCAAGACATGGTTAATATATGTAGTTCCCAAATGCTTGAACAAAAAATGATCCATCCAGTCTTTATCTGGTTATACATCAGTTATAAGGAAGAAAATCATTCACATTTCTTTTTTCTCATTTTATGAGGCAAATATAATGCATCCGAAACTTGTTAACATTTTGATGGAACCAGAAAATTGAAACATACAAAGCAATATCCAGCAATGAAGTACCTAAATCTAACTTTTTAAGTAATATTACCTTTTGACAGGGCCATCTGGATGTAACCCAATGGCATCTAATGTGCCTTTGTCCATCACAACATGGAATTTTCTGTCCAATTTGGTCTCCAGAACATCATCAACCTACAACGAATGTGTCAAATTAAGATCCAAGAACCAAAATATGCAAATATACATATATATGAAACCTTTATAGCCAATGGTGATACATGATAAATTTTTAAGTGCAATAACATTTCAAAAGCACAATGGATAAGCAGAGCCAATTCTCAGTCATAATTTTGCCATACATTAAAATAAGATACTAGAGTTCTATTTTATCAAGATCTCAAATGCTGAAATTTATGCAAACAAACAAACTACATCAAGAACATACAAAGTAACAGTGCAGTTATGTGTATTGCAAGCAATCTTGGAAAAATTTGAAGATAAGTTGTCCCAGAATAAAAAACCCTCGCCATTTTACCCAAATTAATGATTAAATTGCACTTGACTATGACCTGACTGAAATTAAATGCATTTGGTGTTTTAACTTCAGCATAATATATTTATACAACAACAGAAAAAAAAAGAAGAAGCCTCACATGAACAGAAAATGTTCCTCTCTAATGCTATAAATTCACTCCTTTTATGCTACACTGAATTAATATTTCCTAGAAATGCCCATCAGAATCAAGTCCAAGGCGTATCTTACATCAAGTTCGACTACAAGCTTTTTAACCATGGTTTCGACTAATCTAAGATTTGCAAGTTTAGTTGCAATAGACAATAATATCATGTAGAAACTGCACTGTAACTTTCTGGCGAGACCTAAAAATTATAGACTTTCACATATCAGTTTTCATTAGCCAGAACTACATGATTCAAGTAGCATTGAGCTGTCATGTAACTGACATAGAACCCAGCCTGGGTTTACTGCCTTGGTGCGAGTTGCTTAGCTTCTCTATAGACCAGGAATGCACATCTGAAAAATCATTCCACATAACTCAGCATAGTATAATGTCAGTCACTTCTGGTAGCAAGAAATTTAATCAACTCTCAAAACAAGCTAGAAAGCAAATGCTGTCATGAACAACTAGGTATATGATTTCATCACTAATGCTTAAAGATCTTCATGGCCTCTGAAGTTTGATAACCCATGGAAGTTTGCATACAAATCATTTCAACAGCCAGAGGCAAAGTTGAGGGCAAATTTATCAATAAGACCTGGACAAAAAAATTTGGGTGTGTACATTATGGATCAAGACATGACTTATCAATGTCTGAGAATGTTTTAACAGTTGCTTTCAACCAAACATCACCTCTTCAATATGATACCAAATTCCTGGAAATGGCAACTTGCATCAAGAAAGAGCCTTCCACGGAGCCTTGGAGGCTGTTGATTGGTACAGAGATCTACTACCTAATAGGTTAAACAGTTTAAGCCCATGTAACAAGGAATAACCCTCCACAGTTTCACCAGACTTGGAAAATGCCCATATGAAGAAGGAAAATAGCAAGTTTGACAAAAGGAATATATTCATATCTAAGGAATATAACTAGCACGTATGACCATGCAAAAGTTCCCTTTTTTTCCTCAGAGCTAACTTATTTTTGCAAAAATCATTAATAAAACAAGTAGATGTAAAGCCTGCAGTTATGCCACACAACATCGCAAACCTAATTCACCCAAAGATCAATAAAACAGATATAGAGCTGTCAGAAGACATGGCTAAATATAACAATGTCGTCTGTATATGATAAAATTACATATTGTTATTTACACATAAGACCAATGATGGGACTTCAGATAGATTTGAAGCTTATAAGACAAAAACAGAAAATCACTCCCATAGCAATAAAAACAATATTAACTTAAAAATGCTGGATTTGAAGCTTATAAAACAAAAACAGAAAATCACTCCCATAGAAATAAACACAATATTAACTTAAAAATGCTAGATATCTGCAATAAGAAGTAAAGAACAGAACCAGGCCTCAGTGTAACCTATTGATGTCAAAGTAGAACATCAACAAGGCAACATATGAACAAGAATGTATTTAAGAAATAATAGCCATTAATTAATCATCCAAGGAAAAATATAGAATTATCGACCGATATTGCAAATATCTTTATTGTAAGAGTATCCACCTAAAGCATATCCAAGCTTATCTTCAATAGCTTATAAAAAAGACAAATGTTCCAGGTTTATACATATGTATGTCTATGTATCTCAGTGTATCGATATATCATATATCTATCCATATATATATGCATGTGTTTATGTATGTACGAGTGCAATATTGGATTCATTATGATAGCCAGAAATGAGAACAATAGTTAAGCAGCATTGCCACATATTGAAACTATGACATACCAAGAAGCTTATTTGGGGAAATCCATCACGGATAGCAAGGTTTCGTGCAAGGCTGATTGCCCCTTCACTGTAATCAGTTCCTGTCAAATCAGAAAACCTGGAAACTAGAAGTGGTTCAATATTAGTTTCTTGCATATTGCACATATTCAGAAAGAAGAGGGGACTGACTGTTACTTAAAGATTCAATCCATCAATTGGTCCCTATAAACATGTTCAATGGCATAAACTTTTCAATCTCACATAATACAGCAGTAAATGTAGTCTGATACTGTATGGTTGAAACAGGTATATGATGGTTCATGTCGTGAAGGCACCACAAAATATTGATAATTATAATATCCTGTTTGATTTCTTCAATGTAGTGATTCAACAGGAAAAACATTGGAAAATACATCGGTTGCCGATGCCAACAAAAAGGTCTGTGCAGGTACTACATCCACTATCCGATCACCTATCAAAAATTATAATATCTTTCTTACTATTGTGTTGTAACATGTGTACCTTTTAGATTGGGGGATTCAGATCACTTTAACATAAAATATTGATAAAGTTGATATTAAATGATTCAAGGATAAAAAGAGAGCCAAAAGTGTCTAACTCCAGAGCGGCACTGACTCAGTATCGACAATTTAGATGTACTGAACTACATCTAATCCTTTTCCTATTTTTAATGGTCCATAAGAAGATTTTCTTTTGAGAATTTTAGTTGGTTGCTTCAGCTTTTGCTGGTATAAATGATACATAAACTTATAGGCTTAATTATCTGCAATGAACAGTGTATCTTGTGAAATTGCTGCAAAAGGCCATAATAAATGACCTAATCTGTCTTTGAATATAAAGAATTTAATGAACAAAGCAGCAAAGCTGAATATGAACCAAAACAAGTATTGCAAAATTTGGTGAGAACACAAATGCATTAAATTTTACATAAGCCCATATCTTTCTCTTAGAATGCACTTGAAGTATTATATAGCTATCATGTACCCACTTCAACAAATTACAGGAAGCGCAAGAAACCAAACTAGATGCACAACTTTCTTATGGAGTATCATCCAACACAACATCCCATAAAACCAAATAGGCACCAAATGGAAGTATATGACAGACATATTCTTACATTCCATACGAAACAAACAAACTAGAAAAGTCTATATGCAAAATAGAATCATCGAACAGTATGGAAAAAATATTCAGTAAAAATACCCTTGTTTCGCAAGCTCTTGCAGAAGCAGACCGTTTCCGGTTCCAATGTCAAGCACACTACAGCTGGACAAGTCTTTGAAGGCTTCACTAGATTCATATTTAAAATTGCTGTCATCAGCCACATTCCGACCTTGGGACATGTTCTCACACAAGTTTTTAGTCCAAGTTGCAACAGTACCCATGACTTCAACACCAAACCTTAAGGAAGAAAAACCAATTGAATCAAATCCTCAATACATAGATAGAGATAGGACAAGTGAGATGAACAACGATTCCATTTATAGCATTCATGGTTTTGAACTCAAAAATATCACCAGCGCAAATTAGATGACCCATCTATATTGAGAATCCAGAGAATCTAGAGTTTAAAATACCTAAAACTGAAAATAATATGTTTAGAGGTCCCCAGCTATGTAAGTCAAGTGGTCAAATAGAAAAACAGGCTTGGTTTGATTCATGGTCTGAAAGTATTCTTTATCTTGTCAGGGAGTGGCTGTCTATGCTTATAGGAAACCTATAGTTCGCAAAATTACGTTCTATCCCCAATAAAATTTGTAACTGTTTATTTGATTTGTCGCTGACCAATCTTGCACAAATCAAACCACAAAATATGGGAAAATAAAAGGGCTAACACATTGAAGTACACTGTGGCACATTTTAATTTAGAGAGAGCACATTCACTATTAAAAATAATCACATACGGTCACACTAATTTGTAGGATATCAGCATGAAGAAAGATCTTTTGTACAACAAATTTTAGGAAAAAGATCTTTTGCCCAATGTTATGGCTTTATTGGCTTAAACTGCTCTGGTGAAAGCTTACTTCCATTTTTCTCACATAAGTCACTTGCACAATCATAAACAAGTAGATTCTTAAAGGGATTGATGCAGAAACCCTCAGGCTGATTAAAATGAAGATAGTCAATATGGTTAAAAAGTATTCACATGATTGCATGTGAAAGGTATTTACCTGATTGCATGTTCATCATGAAACTCTGTATAAACAACATATAGTGCAGCTACATATTGTTTAATACTTAAGTTGAATCACTATATACCAAGCATGATCTGTTTTGTAAATTTGTAAATTTTATGATCAATATACAGGATACCATGATAAATTTATAGGTGACCGAAGAAATCTCACTTTTAAGACAACACACCAGCTCCAACCTCTCCAATCTCTCAAGAATATGGAAATCAAAAATAAGTGGTCATTCACAATATGGAAGATAAGATTAATGTAAACCATCAATAACTTACACCACAAAATATGAAAGCAAAAAGTACAGCAAAATCACTAGTAACAAGTAGAGTCGGAATTAAACATGCTGCTGAAGCAAGAACTGAAAATTAAATGCTGGCAGTGCAAGACCAGCATAAGTCTGGTACTAGACAAATCTATTCAACGGTCTTGTATACTACTATATATGGGGAACTCCTGGTTGGCTCCCTCATTCTCTTTATCCAAGGGAGTCACACCTCACATTTTTTTCCCTTGATAACTAGAACCTGCTTTCTTTTTATCCTATGTGCTCCTAAAGCCTCTTGATGAATTAAAGATGCAAGATAGAACAGAGAAGAATTAATTTCCATCTCTGCTAACTGGTCGATGGATCACAGCCTACTGCCTTTCCTCCCACATCATGTGATGGAGTTACAACCAACCCATCAAACACACCATTTTTTTTAAAACAGACATGCTTGGTAGGAAAGCAACTGTTCCATCAAATAATCTATCCTTTGAGTTCAATCACATGCAGTGCATATAACAAAAATAAGTCTCCACGGATACAGTCCTCTCATACAACCACCATCATCAAATATACCTAAGAACATGGTGCTTATATCTGCCAAAATGCAATATTCGCCAAAGCAATCATGGTTTTTGAGAGCAACATCACCAGCTTTTTATGCATTGCTTCTTCCATATAGCCCAAACAGTCAATGTTAAAGGCAACATATCAATCAATATTAGCATTGTTTGCAAAGGTGATTCCTATTTGCTAGAAACTAGTCCACAATACCACTACAGATAGCTTACATAAACATGGAGATACAAATATTGCTACCCAGAAGATATTAGAATTCAAAGTTTCAAACAGATATACAACTCATTGTATCTTAAATATGTGTTGCACGGAGAAGAAACGGAATGAAATGTTTTACAAATAACCATCATTGAAGCTAATATATAGTTTAGCTTCTTAATTGCAATTCTCTCCCTCATGCATAACAAGTAAATGAATCATCTATATAGGAAAAGTGAAATAGAAGGAGCAAAAAGATATTAAGACAAAACCACACATATGTTGGCAGTTACACATAATAATCCAAATAGGCTAAACAGAACAAACAATAAGAGCCAGATAAATTCAGATGATTATTTTACAGAACAGCCTAAATCATAAGGATAATTGTTTGAAACAGGGAAGTTGCCACTTAAGTCAGCATTTTTTAGCACTACTAACCAAATTTCGCCAGCATGGCCATGTTCATGAAAATTCACAAGATCCTCTGCATAAGAAGCATTCCAGTAGCTCTGAAAGCCCAACATTGACGTTTCAACCTCGCTGGCATCTGGCTCATCCTTATCAGAACTGTTGTGGAAAAAGAAAAAAAAAAGGAGTAATTTTAGACCAATAACTGTGAAAGTTAAAATAACATACCAACATGGTCATTACAAACAAATGACTAGTACTTTACAAGAATAAATTGGAATTCATCATGAGTATGACTCTTTTCTTTGTCAATATATTGATTAATATAATTTCAAGTAGTCTAGCAACTTCACATGGAATGTCAAAACAAAAGTTTGCCGGATCTTAAAAAACAAGAATAAAAACAACAGTCTAACAACACTTCAAATTTTAAATCTTTGCAATGAGATAGAAAAGGCATAGGTTTTTCTTGACAAAATGATGTCTCTAAAGAACAATACCATAACAATAAAGTAAGAAATGTCCATCAAGAGATTCATATTGCAGCAGAACTGCTTTTAGTGCAAGGACAGACAAGACATAAATGTGGCACATTTTCTCCTCAAGGGCTTATGACCCTCAACACAAGTACAGCTCTGGCATTCTAGGTTCTTACAGAGGCCTCCATCCTTGCTAACAAAAAGACAAGATGAAGACTACAAACGACATTCAGTATAAACATGCACACACACACACACATATATAAACATGCACACGTGCGCACACATTTATACACACACACATGTGTGTGTGTGTGTTCTTAAGGAAGCTGAATAATACAAGAGAGTGTGATAGTCAATACACAAATAAATTGTATCACTTTCTTTCAAACAAATAAATATTTAATAGTCTAAATACCTTAAGATGAAGGACTAAGGACATCTAAGTGCAGGATTATTGTACAAAGAGGGTCAGGTTTCTGAACTGAACAGGTTGCATCTTAAAATTCATGCTCGAGCGGAAGAGTAAGAATTTTGGTCAATATCTTCTTATATAAGTAGAATGAGGATCAGATTGAACTAGTATAAAAAAATTTCTAAGTGTTTTTTCGAGCTCAAAGCATATGTTGTAGAAACATTTTTGTATTACAACAGATGATTTCAGCTGGGTGCAGAGTATTTCAGTAACACTACTTTTAGCAAAATCACTTATTTATTAGAATCATTTAGCTTTATATGAGTTCTAATGCTATCAGGTACTTTAGTCATTTATATAGTTTCTTATGTTTTGTAAAAGATCTAGATTGTTTTCAGATTAAGTTTCCATGCTTAAAGAAAAGCATGATCATGCATCAAAATGGGGTGTAACTGATAACTGAATATAAGTTTCTCCTGATGGGAAAAAGCCCACAGGTGTCCATGTAGCAATATCTTGATTGTGGGCTCCTCCATTAAGACTTAAACTAAGGAAAGGAGATGACCATCAAGAGACCATAATCAATCAAGAGGAAAGAAAACTAAGTTTAGTATCCAATGTGATTCTGACCTTCACTGGGCTACATGAATAGCAAAACTTAATAAATCAAAAACTTCATAACTATAGAAGATAGATATAGTGGGTGCCTTCAATATACAAACATGTGTATAGCATGATGTCCATGATGTGTACTTTGTTCATTCATAGACAACATTAGTATCTACAATTAGAATATCAAGAACTTACACTGCAGCACTATGGAAACATAGCTCCGCATGACTTTATGCAATGTATATATTTGAACTGGACATAAATATTCACTCCAACACATATGCTTCTCAAGTTTATGACACCAATTTAAGATTAGTCTAATTGACCTTCAGTTGAAATTTTAACAGACTTACCAAAAAAAGAGCAAGTTCGCATTCAATTATCCGGCCACTAGCTTCGGACCGAGCACCATAACAATCATCGCATGCCCTCAAAGACCAGTTTGGTTAGATTGTCAGCAGCCCTCAACTATCTGATCATTGGCAGCTGCTAGAGAGTCATTAGGGTCAGTAATGCCTTGCAATGTTTAATCCAATTGCAATCTGCATATGGTCATTTCACAGTGGTTCTTCCTCTGCCCACCTCTAACCTCTAACCAACATCTGCTAATATCATGCAGACAATCCCCACGTACAAGCAGCAGTCCTAAACTTCTTCAGTGGTTTGTTAGATAGCAATAACAAGATGTCAAACTGTCTTCCCCACAAAAACCTAATCCCAATTTTTCTTTCCCTCAGATCCATATAATTGTTCTTTAATATGTATTCATTTGGCAAGACATATTAAATCCTTGTTCTCCCTCTATTGATACATTTTAATTCATTTTCCACTCTCTGTCCCCGGTTTGAAACCAGCATAAGCCATGTAAACCACTAATTTGAGCCCTACAAAGACTGAGTTGAACATAATCCACCTACCCTACCAACTATCCATCATTTTTTGTTGAATTAGGCACTTTATGCTGAAATTGTTTGATTTATTCACCATTTTTGGTGTTTCACATCCACTTGATCTGCACTACCATCCTAGGTCATGGATTACACTTCAAATGTCCCACTAATAGCACGTACTGAGTCAGCTTGCCCTCTTTTCATCCCTCTTTCACTGACGTTTTGGGAGTTTCTGCTGCTTTGACGAAACATGTGCTACACGTTGTTGTCCTTTCAGTAGCTCAAAGTGGTCCTTAAGGGTATTTGCAGAACCTGTTTCTGCCCAGTTCTTTTGCTCCTCTTTGAATAGGCTTATCAATTCATCTAGGATTACAACAGTTTATTTTTCTTTTCCCCAGGTTGGGGAGATAGGGGTATGGGATAGCCATCCTTCTACAAGGTTCAGGACCTCCTTTTCTTTCAAGGATGTGGAACCCTGTTGTACATTCTAAATCCAAGCTTTAGAGTGGTATAGAATCATAGAGCCCCTTATCATAGAATATCTCATATTGTTCATCATGACTACATTTGACATTTATGGTGTCATCAGCTTTTCATGGCTAATATAGTTTAACTCTCAATGGGATGACATGTTGAATAGTTAATTAATTTCAATAATCATATTTCTTTTATGGCAGACCAAAAGGATGATGCACGATCGCTTATACGATGAGGTGGAAATTGCGGAAGGAGCATCACCAAAGAATTAATGGGAAGCGTCCTGATTTTTAAGATTTCAAGACATTATCTGTGATTGTAGTTTCTTCTAGAATGGGGGTTATAAATTCTCTGTTTTGCCTCTACGAAATGACTTGATCACTTGGATACCTAGACTTGTAGCACCAACTTCCAGATCATTATAGGAACTACTCTCAAGAATGTTGTATGTAAGGGTTCCCCTGACTATTTATCATTTCTGTTGACTCGAGATATGCCCATGTTGGGGTGCAATGCAGAGATATCAGAAAATTGAGGAGTAAACACAGCCTTATTCACCATCTCTAGTTTAGTTTCTTTCAAGTGCCAAAATGTTTTCTTGCCAAGAGATTTCTGACTACTGCTACTGCTTTCATATGCCAGTTCTTAGGCCTACCTGTGTTAAGGAAACAGTCGAGATCCTTAACAAAAATCTATATCAAAGATCTTGATCATGATTCATGACCTTAACAAAAAAACCAGCTCAGTAGATAGCTGTCGCTCTCTTCACGAGGTAAAAGTCTCCCCAAACTTTAACAGTCCTAAAGCGACATAACATAGACATAGGTTTAAGCCTCATAAGCACCGTTCAAGGTTTTTGCTGAACCTAACTTTACCGGAACCGCTGCATTGAACTGTTTCTGTAATGCTCTGGATGCAAGTAACAAGCATCACAAAAGTTCCCCAGCGGTGATTTTCTTGTAGTTTTCTTGAGGAATTTTTTCCTTTCCTTACCATAACCATCGACCATACACTCAGACCAACCATTAGAAATATATAATCCGAATGCAATCGACTATCTTATTAATCAAAGACTACTCTAAAGCAATAAATCAAGAAATCCAAGAGGAAAAGAGAGAAGAGGAAAAGGAGAGACCTGTAATCGGAGGCTGCGGCCGCGAAGTTGCCGCCGGCGAGGACCTCGGCGGCGTCGACGTGGCGCTGCTCGTCATCCAGCGTGCTCCCGTACTCGCTCTTTATGGACCAGGAGTCCGCAGCCACGGACCGGTCGTCGTCCGAGAACAGGTCGGCGGTGGTCGGCGGACGTGGCGGGAGCATCTCGGAGTCCTCCGGCGGCCACCGAATTCCGGCCATCGGACGCCTTATCTCTGCCTCTCGCCGGAAAACCCTAGGAAGGCAAGAGAGAGAAGCGAAGAGGGAAACGGGGCAAGAAGACGAGGACAGGCGTCAAGAAAGAAGTATACCCTCGGATGCTGGCGGATTCACCTCGTACATATCAGACCGTCTTTTAAAAGCCAAACGTTGTAACGGTTTCGGGGGCTTTACGTTACACTGTTATTATAATCTAATCTCATCTAATTTAATTTACGCCGTATCTAACCTGATCTAATTTAATCAAATCCAATTTACTACATTATCCAACCCACACTCCAAGATAGAGTTTCGATGAAACTCTCATTTCTGCATTTTACGGCCATGCATTGCTTATTGCACGTTTTTTTTTTTTTTTTTCCCAGCCTTTTGACCAGCTGTGGCTCCTGGGGACAAACTACTTTATCATTTTGCAACATTGTTGTTACCTGTTCATTTGGGCCTTCGGTTCCATCAATTGGGTTCGCATAGATGTCATCATATAAAATAGATTGGCACAGGGTTGTATCATTTTTATTTTAATTTAAATGTTCTTAAAATAATAGCCTTTTTCTTTTTTTTTTTTGATGTTTATTTCTTCTCAACTAGCATGCTCTGATCTCCATTGTAACACTGACATCTCACCATCTCATCATAAGCCAAGCCGTGCGAAGTTTCAGCTCATGGCTCATCCGTTGGATGTCTAAAAAATTACAAATTCTGCTTATGTTAAGAGCTTAGGCGTTGACCTCTAACAATCCACCTAATCTTTTATATATTCTTGTAGTGATGTTATTATTATTATTATTATTCCACCACTAGTACGGAAGGTAAGCTTTCTTAAATGGTTAGATTCAATTCAATTAAGAATTGGGCGTACTTTTCAAATTCAATGTTGACATTTCAAAAACTTTCTCCCACCATCAAAACAACCATTAAAGTCATTAAAAAAAAAAAAAAAAAACACATCAACGGGTTCCTCATCCCACAAAGGAAGCAATAAAGTTTTAGTTGGGACTTTGCTTGATTCGATATTTTCAAATTTTGCCACTAACTTGCTAAATGTGGAGGCAGTAGAAATTGAGGTCAGACTTACCTAAGCCTCATATTTTGACTATAAATAATTACACCAAGAAATATCTCATAGTATACTAGCAAGTTTACTTCACCGATATCTATGCTGACCCTCTGTTTGACTATGAGAATTTCTCTTGTTTAGCTAAGGATGCTTAGAGGGAAAAACGACTTCCTTTCTCTTCTTTTATCTAGTATCTTTTTTCTCTTCCTCTTTACTCTCTTATGTGATTCGAGATTCTCTTTTCTTTCCTTCTCTCTTCTCTCATTCTTTTTTTTTTTTTTTTTGGGAGGGGGGGGGGGGTATCAGCAAGCCATTACACCATTCTAATATGCGTGCAATCCAAAAAAATAGAATACAAAATGTCTCGCAGGATGCGACAGGTCCAATCTTCGATGTACTAGACAACAAAAAAACAATCTAATCCACAATACTGTTCATCTTTCGAAATACGTACCAGACAGACGATGCGACAGTGTGATAAAGAGACCTCCAGATATCATGGAGCAGCGGATCTAACTTTATGTATCCTAAAAGAAGGCATTAAAGAGATGTTTGGATCGCAACCGAAATCAGAATGGAAATGAAAATCGGAATGGCTTGGAATCAGAATCGGAATGGTCAAATCCTTCAAAATGTTTGGTTCGTAATCGGAATCAGAATCGAAATTAGAATTTGAATAAAAAATTGAATCCATAGAGGAGAGTAGGGATTGTGTTCTATATAAATTGAGCCATTCCCATTCTATCCCAGAATCAGAATCGAAATGAGACTCCTCCCAGCCAAATGATTAGACTGGGAGTCATCCATTTTGATTTCAATTCCAGGCCCCTACTTTCCCTAACCAAACACCCTCTAAAAGTACTAGGAAGATAATCCTAGTTCCTAGCATATGAAGGCTCTATACAATTCAATAGAAAAATACTGCATAAACCAAATTAAATTGCTTATTGAAGTATTTGATGACCAATTTATTCTCCAACGTGTTAAAAAGTGGTGTGTATATTGCCACCACCTAATATAAGATGTGACTTAAAAGGCTTTTACTTCAATTTGTGATTAATGCTAGTTGCATTCCCACTTATAGTTGGATATCTTTCATCTTGAATTTCCTCTCTACAATATTCAGGCAAAAATCTAAAGAATCCAATATATACGACAACTTTTATATTTTATTTGTACCGGTGAAACCATTCATGCAAATGCATGTCTAGAAAGAATTAAATATACTCTTGACTTAATTATAAAGTTATATAAAAATTATATTAATATATTATTTAAGCTTTTAGTACTATTTTCAATATCCAAGATAAAAAACTTTATTGTATAATTATTATATTGCATGGTATAGGGTTAATTCCATTAAAATATTTAACACCCTATCCTCAAGTAGCTAATGAAAAATAATGATAAGTTAGAAGACATGGAGATTAGAAATCTAATTTGTTCAAGAAATAAGACAAATAAGCCTATGCACCAAGGACTTGAAACGGTTAAACACATATTACATTAAGACTTAAGCATCAACACTATTTATGTTTTCTAATGAGAGTGGCAATTACTATTCACCAACATCAAAGTACTAGTTGATTGACATGGTTGGGATTTCTAGATAACGTAGGATCTAAATTAGTCTGAATAGCTAAGATAGGTTCAATTAGATGGTGGTATCTAATGAGGTAAGTATTTGAATAGAAAACTATCATGCTTTGATTTATTGGATTTGTGTAGAATTTATTGTACAAGGCTTTACCATACGAGATAAGTTTATAGTAGGCAGTGTTAAAATCAATGAGCGAAAATAGCACTACAATACAAGATAAGCTTATAAGAAATATTGTTAGAATCAAGATATAATGATAGCACTACAATGCAAGGTAAGCTGCATCAAATAGTGCTAGAATTAAAAAATTATAATTTTATACATTTGAATGAATTTAACTTAGCCTGGCATTATTTTTTGAGATCAATTATAACTTTATTAGCTTGATCTTGTGTAGAAGATTGTTTTCTTCTAACGGTACTGACCTCAATGAATCCTATGTACTCGGTTAGAATTTCTTATAACACATTTAATTTTAGACCATGTGAATATGTAACTATATATTAAATAGGAGATAATACCTTTGATACTTTTCTGGTTAGAAAACTCTACATACTAACTATGACTAATTTCGTTTTTTCATATTATTATCAACCTCCTGCTCTGAGATGCTAACAACACCATTCTCAATTTACAAAATTCCAAATCCACATCCTTTTTTTACACGCTATTCAACAAATTTGGTGATTACTCACCATTAGAGCAAAAGACCATGTTACAGAATCACCCCATCATAGATCCAATTAATATCTTCTTATCTGAAAATATAAAGAAAAAAGAAAAAAATTCCTACGTCCATAATTCTTATCTTGAGGTGATGCCTTCCTCTGCTATCGTCTCCAACGCCGGCTTCCTCGACCGGCACATGCTCAACCTGTACTTAAACCCCCCCATCTCCATCACCATCGCCGTCGTCATCGGAGCATCATCGTCGACCTCATCCAACTCCTGCCCTGCCGGTGGATTCTCCGGCGAGGAGGAGGAAGAAGACTCCGGCAAGACCCTCGAATTCCCACCTGAAACCCGCCGGAATTTTTTGTTCGCGGCCAGCAACAATATACCCATATCAGCCGCCGTGACCACCGAGTTGAGCCTCTTCATGGGCATCATAACGTAGACGTTGCCCATCTCCAGGTCCTCGTCGGCGGAGAGCGCCGCGAAGCGCCGACCGACCTGCATGGAGCGGGAGTTGACCAAGAAGTGGCCGGGGGTGTCGAGCATGAGCTCGGCTGCGTTGACCAGCCCCTCTAAATGACGTACCTCGCCGCCCGGGACGATCACCCTGACGCCTCCGGAGCCTCCGCCGGAACCGGCGGAGAGAGTGCAAGATAAGTAGTTGCCCATTGAGAGGTTCGACGAGCGAGGCGGAAATAGCTAAGGTTTGAGAGAGAGTGAGAGAGAGAGAGAGAGAGAGAGAGAGAGAGAGAGAGAGAGGTTTTGGATTGGAGATGAGTTCTTGGAGGGGATTGAGGTGAGAGAGAGGAGGCTGGGTGGGCGATTTAAAGGCATGAAGTGGGGATGCTGGCTGGAGACGCGTAAGAGATGAAGAAAGAGGACGGAAAAGAGAGGGAATGATCCCGGTGGAGTCAGGGTGGACGCATGGCTGTTAATGCGCGTGGGGCCCATCCCTGTTTTGGATAGGGATTGGAGGGCGGTGACTGTGTGAAAGATATATATGTGTTTGAGTTTCTGCGGGCATTTCCCCAGAGCGATGGAACGGGGAATGCGAGTTGTTGGATAAAATTTTTATGGCCCGATCGATCGTGGAAAGCACTATCATCGGATCGTCACCGTCCGTCATATTTTTTATAAACACGTGGCATGGCTATAACTATAGCCGGACCGACCCTAGAAACAATTATAGTCGGATTATAGCCGGACCGACCTTAGAAACAATTATAATCGGATCATCATCATCTGTCATATCTTATAAATATGTTATGCTGATTGAACGAAAAAAATTATGATCGGATCATCATTGTCTATCACGTTTCTTAAATATATCACACTGATCGAGTGAAAAAAATAATAATCGAATCATCATCGCTTGTCACATCTCCTAAGTACGTCGTACCGATCGAGTAAAAAAAATTATAATCGGATCATCATCGTCTGCCACGTCTTCTAAACATGTCATGCATGTGTAACTATGGTCGGACGGGATCAAATCATCGTCACCTACTATGTCTCCTAAGCACGCCACATGTACTTTTGTGAGCATATTAAAATATTAAAAAAATAAAGATGGATAAATTCTAGAAGATTATATGATGTTTATCAAAACTGTTCAAATATCTCTAGAATTTATTCATTCTTATTTTTTTTAGTATTTTAACACGTGCGTGTAAACGCACGTGGCATGATTTGGAGATGTGGCTTTTTTTTATGATCGATCCGGTCATAAAAATTTTATCTCAAATTATTATTGAACAGTTATAATGGATCGATTTCTTTCTTTTGCACGAAAATAATGATTGACCTTCATTTTTTATCACATCAACCGTTGGATCTCAAATTACATAATTTTTAAAATATATAGATGAAGTAGGTCGGAGCATTTTGAAATCTATACAATACTCGATCTAGCGATTGATGCTACGACCAGTCATTCTTTAGCGCGAAATATGCCATCTGAAACCCTCTTGTAATTTTTGGATTATAAGACAACATTATCACTCTGGTGGATTTTGAGCAAATAAAAAACTCACCGGCAATACTATATTTAGCCAATGGCTAGAGGTTATGTGTTTGACGTGGGCTAATTGCGTATTATGCTCAAGTCGGCTAACACTTGTTATTTCATTTGTCAAACTAATGATTTGATGTGGTTGGTAACAGACGGATCGAGAATAGTTCAAATGCACTGGTCTATACCTGAGGTGGCAAGAAACTTAATTTGGTGGCTTGTGGTTCTCGCACTCAATAGAAGAGAAAGGTGAAAGATGAGTTCATTGTATAATTTTGTTTGGACAATATATGGTATATTGGTGCAAGAAAAACTATCTCAATGTGCCTCATGGATTTGGCTGGCATGTACTTATGTCGAAGTACCTCAAAAGTTTACCAAGAAGCGACCATGGTTTTGGATCAAGTTAGCTCTAGAAAGTTTGCTACAGATCAGGGAACAAACTTGGAAATCTAATTAAATATGGTCAATATCAATTTAGATGGATCTGTAAAGATGTGATGTCATAATGAGTCAGAAATATTATCCCATAAAAAGACATATTATAGAAAATATTCTTTTATATCAAATCAAATTATGGTATATTATAAGAAATATTTTTTTTCCTTAGTTACAAAAAATGAATGTAGACAAATTAATTGGAAGGTTCAATGAATCCAATAACTAAGAGTGCCTAGCCATTATGAAAAATATTTTAAATTAAACAATATTTCTAGCTCCTTTCTTCATTTTTTTAAAAGAATTTTTTATGTTGCTTCTTTTTTCTATCTTGCTACTGTATTATTGAATCAATTTTCTTCATTAAAGTGAAAGATGACCATCCTTCTTGTACAGCCTCAACTATTGTGAAGCTGAATTTTAAAAAAAAAAAAATATCGATTGGTTGCAACGGTCTAGTATTTTGCACTTAGCATTTAATTAAGATGCCTGGGTCCATCATATTTGTTGTTCACGCATTAGATTCCGTTAATAATGGCACAGGATGTTCATAGAGTCCAGGAATGTGCTGGCAATTTGCATGTTCAACTAATATTTGGATATGTATAAAGTATTATTGTGGTCAATCCCCTCGTCGTCTGATCGTCGGGAGCGAGCATCTGCAAAAGAAGTCCGCACTGATCAGAGATGATTCCGGTGGGGACTCTCCGACGGTCAAGTCAGGGAGGAGACTAGGCAACAGTAGAAAAGAATCAAAGAGCTCAGCGAGAGAGAGAGCTAAAGAGGAGGAGATCGGGGGTTACGAAAAGAACCTCCACCAACACTGTTGCCTTCTCCATTTTATAGTAGGGTGCGGTATGGCACCGTCATTAATGGCGCAGACAATGGAGGAATTGTCAAATCACCGAAGACTGTCACAGTCGCCGTGGGGCTGTCAAATCACTAGGGTTGACCCATGCCTTAGGTGGGATAATGCTCCAGAGCGGCTATGCCACGCGCCGCTGTCAGGATGGACAGTCTCCAGCAGTCGTACGGTATTTGAAGGAGTCGACCGACTGTATGTCGGTGCTTAGTTGAGGAATGTCGGGCGAAAACCCAGGGACCCTCCGATGGATAGTCGGGGGTGTTGCGAGAGTCAGATATCGGGCTCCACAGTTTGACCAGTCGGGAGGAGAGAGGGTCTGCTCGATCGATATATGTTCGATCGGGCAGCGTCGGCAGTCGTCGGTCGGCAGAGTCGGGCTCCGATCGGGCAAGTCCGACAGTGAGTCGGTGTGAGAGGGATCGATCGGCACATCCCAACAAGTATCATTGCAGTGAATAGGTTAAGGATATAATTATCGATTCCATAAGCATATATATATATATATATATATATATATATATATATATATATATATATATATATATATATATATATATATTATATGCCTTCAGACTTTCAGTATATTCCGTTCACAATGTTAAAATTTGCAACATCTGTCACTCTACATGCACCTAAGTTGTATCAGCAACGATAGTGAAAATAGTCAGGTTATTAGAATATCCAAACTTTAACTTACCAATACAGAGCCAAGTCAACTATAAAGACCATAAGAAAACCCAGCCTGTAAAAGTTGACTGTAAACCCATAGTTGACATTTTGCATGAAATGTCCATGTTTCAATCCCTCGGTTCTTTCTTACGATAAATTATTCTTTGGAACGTTTTTATCATACATACTTTGAATCATCCAATAATAAATCAGTATATTATCAAAAAAAATTATTTTTTTCATTCAAAACTATAAAAAATATTCACTAATCAATTATATTTAATATTAAATTATTTTTTATTTAAAATTTTTAATTAAATTTAAAAAATAAGATATAATTTTTAGTAATAAATAATATATTAATTTATTATTGAATGATCTAAAATATATATGGTAGATGACCGATAATTTCCCCTCTCTCCCTACGTAATTCTGCTGCCTTAAAAAAATAATAATAATAAAGAAGAAGAAACAACGCACCAGCTGGCGTGGTTGTCGCTTGGACAAGTCCGTGGTCCTCGTTGTCTTGTTGAGTGCACGAAGTGACGGATGTACAGCTGGCGTGGTTGCGGCTTCCCAGACCCGACACAATGTGGCCGCGTTTTCCCACTCTGTGTTGGATTGAGCGGCGGCTACGTGTTCGATGCTTTTTCCGCTGGTGGACCCGTTGGTTGACTCGTGCAGGGGAAAGTAGGGTGAAACTCATCTGAAGGAGGGCTGAAAACACTAGTAGAAAACCTATCGATTGCAACCTCCTTGATGGAGAAATTATTGTGCAGACTTTAGTCTACATAATAATAGAGAAATGCCATAGCAGTTACAAAAAATAATATACGCTAAGCTAATGAAAAAACATCATAATTAAGATGGCTAAAGATATATGTTTAGGAGGTTTAGCTGCAGATGTTATGGTATTTATTTCATTGGTTTAGTCTATAGCATATATTGTAGATTATATCTATCTAATAATTTTTTCATCTGATGAGGAATCCAAGACATCGCAATGCAGTGCAAGAAGAATTAATGAATCCCTATGGATTCTTATGGGATCGATATTCTATTATTAAGAGGCCTTGATTAATGCATTTTCATTTTTTCAGTGATGTTCTTCTTTTTTTTTTTCCTCTTTATGATTGGGACTGAAAAATATATAGTGATTTAAAGTGATCATGACACTTTCTACGAGCGATCTAGGCTGAAAACTTACCTTCACCAATGGTTTTTTTTTTTTTTAATAATTTTATTTTTGTTTGTGTGTTAATAGGGAGGCTTGGCCACCCACTTTTATTACGAAAGGGAATAATCACGTCAGAGAGCTAGACTGTAGGTGCAGAAACAATGTAGAGGGTCTCTGGTTAAGAAGTGAGACCAAAAGGTAACAGAGTAGTTGAAACCGGGTACATTCACTGTTGGCAATAAACCGAAAAGATAAATAGGTATCTTTTTCGGAGGTTGGAGAAACAGGTATCTTTGTACCAATAGAACTAGCCTTAGGTTGATTCAGCTTGGAAGCTCTGTTATTGCCTGTTACAAAACTTGGAACAAGTTTTGGTGGAGTAATTGATATTTCTAGCCTTAAACTGATCTTTATTGTTGATATAATGACTTAAACTAGTGATCGAGTTAGGTTAAGCTCAAAGTAATCAATCTTATAGCGCTATGGTAGTTTGTTCCATGACTTGGGCTCATCCATCAACACTCTGAGAAATCGAGGCGAATGGAGATGTCGGCGAGATCATCGAACATTCAATATTGTTTCGAAGATATTTTATTTTCTGATTTTAGTGGTTATATTTATATTAAAACAATATGGATCACCCATCTTATCAAAAAAAAATTAAAAAAAAAAAAAAAAAAAAAAACACTATGAGGAATGATAAATGCAACTTCCTGTCGTTCCTCTTCTGTTGCACTACTTTCTATCGCAATCAATTTGCTGGCTCGTGATTTGTAGTTATGTCATCGTCAGTCCGCTCAGCAATTGCTGGGCTCACGGGTTTTCTGCTGCCGATTGCCTTCTGTCCGTGGGAAAGATAGCAACCTTGATTCGTTGCTTTCACATTTTTAACTCATCATCATGTTTCTCCTGGGACCACCACAGTAAGATGCCAAGGAGCAAAATAAGACCGCTCTGATAGTGTGATGTTGATTATGTTTACAGTCCTGTGGTAGCTTGTAAGTTAAATTCCTAACCTCAGAAGGCAATAACCCAAAACTCATTTTAAGTCATCTGTTTATGAAATATGCAACCAATGAACTACCAGGTTCCAATGAACATTTTGAGTCTGCAATCTTAGGGCCACTGGGCTATCAGCCAGCTGGTATGTTAAAATTCTATTTTTATTCAATTAAGGTGTTAAAAAAAAAAAAAGAAAAAGCAATCCATTTGTTCCATACACTTAACATTGCTTTTATTTTGAGGATGTATTATGCTATGTATCGAATTATTATTCGTGCTGATAGAAACATATTTTACTGAAAAATCAAATCAGTCTGCTATTGAAAATAAATCTTAAGTGCTCGATGATGATTAAGAAAATTAAGTATAATTAGTTTTCATCTATAATGCCATAAATATTTATATCAAGATTTTCTCGCAATAGTTAAAAGAAAGAGATCGAGTAACATTGCTGGAACCATATCAGCGGATGGTTGGTTTTTCGTGCAAGGGCAAGATATGATTGCTAATTTCTGCAGCCTTTTGTCATTCTCTTTATTATTGTTGCATTCTTGCAAATAGCTTTTTTCAAGTCCTCAAAAGCATCTTTTTCAATTGCGTCAAGGGATTTTCTTGTCAATATTTGGTAGGACTCTCGATATTTATGGTGAGATCAGGATAAAGGCATTTGCAACTTGGGGACTCAATAAGGTTTTGTCCCTGGGCTTTGGCACATCTTGAGGGAGGAGTGTACTTCTATCCTTTATAAGGCAGAGTTATCAATGCACGATTTTGTCCCTAGGCTTTAACCCAAAAGGCATCTTTTGAAGAAATGTGTTCTCTTATCTTTTATAAGGCAAAGTACTCCTGACTCATATCCGATGTGGGACTAAATCCCCCCTGCAATAGGTTGAAATATGAGTATTCAACTACTTAATAGATGGTCGGATAATAATAATTTTTGTCAATGTTTTAGATAAGAAATCTAAAGGCCAGAATTGTTGGAACATAGGATCTAACAACAGAACTAGTGTCTGTCAGGTGCAGCTCATGTCACCAGCTATTACCTTTTAAGCTTTAGATTGCTTAATCTAGTTCAAGAACATGCAAGTAGAATTTGATTTTGGTGATATGGAGTTCAAGTGGTACAAGGAACTCGAGCGGAAAAATATCTCAAAGGAAGATGATGGAACACATTGTCTTTTAGTCCATTGAAGGACTTATCTTGTTATATTTGTTTGTGATGGCTTGGAAAGAATTTTAGGAAAAATACAATGCAGTCGCTCTAATGAATAGTATACTTGCCAATTTGGGATCTAACTTGGGAAGGATACAGCAACTACGTGTCTCTTTTGATAATTGTACCATTTAGGAATTGGCAGAATTGACAAGGAAACTCAGGAAAGAAGTTCTGTTGTGGTTTCTGGTCCAGTTTGGTAAGGAGGAATTTGGTGATTCTGAGGTTAAAGATCTATAACATGGCTCAGTAAGTTTCCTTTTGAATGGTTCTTTGAAAGCTAAATTTCATTATCTACCAGGGTAACTTGAAATCAGCAGGGTGGTCAAGGATATAGAATGGGCCACCTGAAAGGTTATGTGCTGCTTAACATGTTCTGAGAACATAGTAGTGAGCCTGCTCATTGTTCAAACTTGGACCTGGTTCTTACTCGGTTTTCATGGTTTCATTTACTAGTTGCCTTGTACATAACTTCTAGTCTTTCTCTTGGTTTTCAACTTTTTATTGTTCTCTCATATACTATATATTGGATTAAACTTAACGGGTATAATTGGCGAATCAGGATGCACAAAGCCATCCCAATTGTTTGGAAGAAGGCTTAAGCAGATTGATCTATAGCTAGAGGAATCATCTCTCCATACTGCATCATAATGAAGCCTGTAGGTGTATGTAGTAGAACAATTATGTAAATTAATTCAATTAAAAATAATACTAAAATTGTATCATTGTTTGGTTGTCTCTTTCTTTTCCCTTCATTGTCTTTATTTCATTCTCGTTCGTTTTATGATGATGTGCAGCACTATCAATTCAAGCCAATTCGCCGGGTTATTGGCCTCGCCATATACATGCGCAATAAAAAAGAAAGATAAATAATGGAGTAGGAGCAGATCATTGAGGCAGGGGTGCTGATGTGGCCAAAGGCAATATTCTTGGGTAAACTGTATTATACTTGTTATACCAATGTAGCCAAAGTCAGTATCTTTTGGTCCCTCGTCAACATTTCCTTAATTAGGACTCTGAATGCTGTAAATTAGAGTATCCATACGTTAATGTCTATTTTATCTGTATTTGTATCAGATTGCATGTTTATTTTTGGTGGTGAATTGTATCATTTATTAGTTAGATTGGATGGACATCAACAGTCTCAACCTATATGCATGCACATTTTTTATCTGGACATTAATGACCTATTTGCCTGCATCCAAGGGTCTCTTTTGGAATTCTCGTTCATGTCATTTCTGGTGCTGTAGTGCCTAACCTTTTTTTCATTTTTTTTTTTTTTTGGTAAGGAGGCAACTTTATTACACAACAAGTAAAGCACTGTTTACAGACTCCATCAGCAAGCTTAATACAACATTAAAACAAGGATTAAGCAGAGAGTAGTAAAAGTCTACACAGCAGGAATTGCAGGATTCCAAAAAGTAATACATAATATAATCTCTGACATAGAAGGATAAAAGTGAGAAGTACTGTTGAAGTAAGGAAAATTGACAGTTGAACCCATGAGCACAGCTACTTCTGGTAGTAAATCAAAGGCCCCAAAGATGATGAGGATCTAGTATAATACAAGACTGAGTATAAAAACATCTGATACATTGACAATAATAAGCCCCCAGCAGTTGAGTAAGCATTAGGAATGTCCATCTGAGATATAATCCAAAGTATGCTGTATCAACTGGATCAACTGCCAGGACCTGAAGAGTGGCACAGGAAGTAGCACAAGACATAGGCAGTACCATAAGATAATAAGCTGGAAAAGCTGCCATAACATTGATGCATAGACTGAAACTGGCACAGGAGCAAATATAGCAGAGAATATACAAAAAGCTCCAGGTTCCCATTAGTGCAATGCAACCATTGCCATTCTATCCCACAGAAAAGTATATCAAACAACCATCTGTTGCATAGGAGGAGCCACATCTTCATGCACTTAGAAACAGAATTACAGAGATATAAGTTGTGACGGATAACAGCCTTAACAAATGCAAAAACCTGATAAAGTAGGTGGTGAGATTCAAGCAGGCAGAAAAACTTGGCAGCTCTTAGTAGGAACAGTGTGTTCTTGAGCTTAAGTAATTGCAGCCTTTACTAAGAAGTAAGAGCAACGAAGATCTTCCAATGCAGAAAGCCAAGCTGTCTATGAAGAGAGGACAACATGACTGGAGTTGTTTGGCAATGTGCTCCTCTACTAGACCTTTGATTCTGAACAATTCCCTGTTAATCAATGTATGGCCCACCAAGTTAAAAATTAATACCCTCTGAGAGAACAGCAGGTCATAGACAATTGTGTTAGAAAATGTATAACAATCGATCAACAAATTAAGCATTATGGGTATCAAATAGAGCACAGTGGTGTAAAAGCACTCTCATGTGATAAGCAGCTACAAGACCCGGTTGCACATTTCCCCTGAGGAATCCAATACCGCAAATTAAGCATACTCTGAGCCAGTCTGAAAGTAACAAGCTCACACGAACATCTGCAATTGAGTTAAAAATAATGCATAACAGAATAATAATCCACAGCTCACAGATATTAGGAGCCTAACTTTTTTGGGTAAGCCTAAAATACCTACTTAAAGTTAGCACTATAGTTGTTTTTAGCTTTAAAAAGGGAGTTGGATTTCTCACTCCAACTAACTCTGACAAGCTATGAAGGAAAGGAATCTATGTAAAGAAATTGTTTGGAAGTTGCATTACAAGTCAATTAGCATTGCAACTTAAGTTGTAAAAAATAACTAATAAAAATGTTCATTTCTTATATTTGGAGGAGAGTTTGATGAAATGGGGGACTTGTCTATGCAGACATTTCCTAACACATTGCAAGCATATGCCAAGTCGAAGCACTTAATGTATATGAAGGTGAACAAGAGGTGCGGAGGAGAGGACGACAGTGCAAATTTGTGGTGGATGAAGAAGGTGAACAAGAAGGGCGGGGCAGAGAGCGAGAGGTTGCACATGGTGGCATAGAGTTGAGAATAGGTGGTGGTGGTGAGGAGGACAAGAAGTGAAGGAGAGGAAAAGAAAAGAGAACAAATTCTTATCTAAACCGGAAAAAAAAAAAAATTTAAGATACCTACTCAAATGACTGTAACTCGTCTTACGGCCATTTTGATTGCAAGCTAACCTACCACAAGTTATCTCTAAGGTTTAATCCGACAAACAACTTACCTTACAATGTGAGTTGCAAGCATCTAAAAGAGGAGGTTGGCCTGCATGTGCAACTTAAGCTACAGTGGAAGTTCAAACAGTCCCAAAAAGCAAGTTAAATCAAATGACATTCTCAGTGAGATTTCCGGATTGATAAATTGTTTCCTATACGTCAGAACGTGCCTGTCAGAGGCTAGCTGATCTGTTGCCTCCCTTGTGCCATATCTGGTTCCAAGGAATAATCCCTTTTTATATCATCACAGGACTCACATACATACCATTCCATGCCCTTGGAGGGAAAAAGAGAAATTATATTTTACAGATAGGTAAATTCCACATAGGCAATTTTAAAAAAAAAAAAAAAAATCTCAGTTACTGAAATTTTGCATTCCCAATGATGTTAGCCTCTAATTTGCGTAGCCTTCAAATTTCAAGTAGTCCATAAAATAGCCACCCAAATTACAAAAAGCTAACTAAAGTTCCCTTGCATCGTCAACTGCAAGAATGAAAGGTGAACCAAGCTGGAAAATGACTGCTAATCAAGCATGCTACAATCAACTCTATTCTGATATAGAAGAAGGTTAAGCCACCTGTTTTATTGAAGTGAGAAAATATTATAAGATAAAACGAGTTGTTGAAGGACGACAGAAACATGAAGTGGACTTCTTGGATGTTTACATTACGTCGAGAGAGGGGTGACGCTCACAACAATGTCAAGAGAAACCAAAACTGCTGTTTTTTTGCTGCATAGAATGGATCACTTGTTGAAAATACTAGGTGCTCCTTCAAGAACTGTACTTGCTGAAGTTTGACTCGTTGAGGAAAAATATCTGGAAAGATCCTGGAACTTCCTGGACGTTTAGGTCTGCATATTTTTTCCCGGGTCGAGGTAATGTGATTGCAGTTTAGAAGAAGATGCTCAAGAGTTGCCGAATGGTTGTTGCAGAAGACACATCCCCTAGATTGATGCCAGTTCTCCTGAACAAGTTACCTCTAGGGTTGACTTAATCTTGAAACAAAGCCATTTTCATCATCTGAACTGAGGGTATTTTTCACAGTTTGCATAAGGACAGCTCACCCTCCACTGTTCAGGAACTTGTACAACAAATGCAGTAGTAAAGCATTACATAACTTGCCTCTCCAAGCAATTGTATCTTTGTCCAAGGAAGGTTTACATCTGGTAAACAAATCCTGTAAGAGCTGATATTCCTTGCCAAGTCCACATCATTCCATGTAGGCAGAGACATTAAAGAAACGGTACAAATTAACAGCAGCAATACAAACATAACCCTTAAGATGACACCCAAAAGAGGCGTGATGCAACTGCCAATAGGCAAGGTCCAGCTAACACAGATAGAAAGAACGAAAGAAGACAGCAAATACCATATCAACATATATTGACTAACAAAAGGAAAACAACAATCTTTCAAGTCAGCTAATATTGGCATGATCCAATGTCTACAAGACTCTCTATCTCTTAAGGTAGAATGCAAGCCTTCTCTCTTCAAATGAGTATTCCATCTCCTCCAATGGTGCTTTTGTGACCGCTGCTTCATAAACAAGGCAGGTTGGAGCAGGTGTTGTGGCCATCTGCATGGAGGCAGGCACCGTTACTGGAGTTTTAGGAGTTGAAATGGGCATTATCTTCGGGGTCCTGTTCTCCTCTTCAACATCATTATTTTTTGGCTGAGAGGGTGTCGATAAAATGCTGGGTGTCAACATAATGTTGGGCTGAGAAGGTGTTGATGGGATGCTGTTCACAGGAACTAGGGGGGTAAAGGGTCTGCGTGGCATCTCCACTTCACATGGAGCATTCATGGTGTTGAAAGACAGTTTCTTCACAGGTAGGCCAGCAATGTCTATGCCTCTCCTAGCTGCATGTATTCAAGGTTACATGCTAAAATGCATAACTGGAAACACTTTATCAATTACAAAGAAAAAGGCAGTAACATTTAATATGACTGCCACGTTAAGATCGAAAGAAAACTGACCGGGAGAAAGTGCACTCATATCTTCGGCCTTCTTGGTTGAGCGTGTGGACTTAGGATGAAGCAGATCAGGCTTCGGGGGATGCATGACGGCTCCACCTAGAGATAGCCTTCTGCTGGATCCGCCAGTGGAAGTTCTAGGAATCTTCTTTGCGCTGTGGGCCTTTGAAGGGCTTGGTTGGGACCCAAAGCGAGCTTCCTTTTCAGTTATGAGTTGATCCTGAAGCTTTTTTTGGTCCTGAATCATTGACATGTTTTGTTGATTCAGTGACCCAGCAGAATATGAAATAGTTGAAGAGGGAGAAAAAGTTACCCTCTGTCTCTTGCGCTCTTGCTCTTTCTCCTGCCTCACTATGGTGTATTCTTCCAGCATTGATAGCAGACGAAACTGCAAGAATAAAAATCAATTCAACAATGGATTTATATAAATTCATTTCCCTCTCACTGTTTTTGTTTTTTGATGGAATGTGGAGGAAGGTACTTCCCCACCTTAATTTTATTAGTACATGTACAAAAGGAAATAAGATCTGAAGAGGTACAAAGAGAGAAAAAGAAAGTTCAGATGAAGCTAAAGAGGAGACATAAGTCCAAATTTGGTGGTGTCCTTTCCTTCAATCATTTTCTCAGACTCCAAGTGTTCCCAAAGATGGAAAGAGTGAAGGATCCATTGTAAAACTGAAAAAATGAAACTCGATCACATAAGAAAAGCTTACACCATCATATGTGAACTCGATCCCCTATCATTCTCCCATGCTGTAATTTTGGCAGCCAAAGCATCCACCATTGCTGCTCAAGATACAAACAATAACTAATCATACCTTGTAAAATTTACTGCTGGACAGAATTAAACTTCTTGAGACTGAATTCAACTGAATTAGAGGTCAACCTGGAATCTTATTAACCAAAGCACGGGCTTTTTCAGCACGCTTGAGCATAAGATGGGCACCCCTTACAGCACTGTAGCGGTTCTCATCCTGTGAACAATCATACAGACATGTAAGCTGTTGGAGGATGGAGTGCGAAGAGCTCACAAAATGATCAAACGTCCAACCCTGTTGTATTCCTCCAGCCAGGACTCTTCATCACGTGCAGCGAACCATTTTTCAACCTTCTCAAGTATATCCTTCCTGCTAAAAGCTTCCTCTTTAACTTTTGAAACTTGAACCTCAATCTGCTCCAACATTAAAGAGGGATCAACGGCACCTGAAACAGGCAATGGAAAAGATCAGAACGTAAAGTTGTCTTATTAGATGCATGAGGAATTTTATGCGCCATCTTGAAACCCTGTCACCAAACATTGAGCAAATTCTTACCAGCCTCAATAGCTTCAATTGCAAATTCTGTTTCACTGCTTGCTTCAGCAACTAGATGGGTGCGACGACGAAGCTCCTCCAGTTCTGTTTTCTTCTTCAATACTAACTCTTTCATCTTGCTAGCTTTCAGCTGCTCAAGCCTCAAAACTTCTGCCTCCACCTGCATCACAGATGTTTTCCTTCTATAGATCTTATCCTAAACCCAACATATACTGATGGTCAGGGGGAAAAGAAGAAAATCTTATGTTTTCCTCTTCAGTTACTTACATAATTGATGAAGTCCATTGAAAGAGTGTTGGGCTCAGTAATTTCATGTTCTGAAGCAGCTATGTTACATGTTACATTCTGAAACAACTGTTGCTCTTCAACTGGTGTATCCATCAAATTCCACAGTTCCAACATAGTGCTTGCAAGATCTTGAAGCTGCCACAGCTTGGAGTTTTAAGTAACCAAAATAATCCAATAGTAAAAGGTCACTTGACCATATAACTTACCTTCTGCATTCTTTGGATCTTAACCTCTCGCAATCTCTGTATTGCAGAGGCCAGACTTTCAATTGTGTCATTGCTAAAATTCTTTGACCCTTCAGTCTCATCAAGACTAGGGTGTACTTCATGAACAGTCTGTCTGAAATCTATACCCAGTACAAGACATAATGAATTCAAAGTATTTAGATGGTCCATCACCTGCTTCAGGCGATCAGTCTGTAGCAAAGGAAACTTGGTTATATAGGAATAAGGATAGGCAACAACTGTACTTTCTAAAATGATTACTTTAAAAAGAACGGTGACTTTGTAGATAGCTCCCACCTTTTCCTTCTGAAAGGACTGTAGCTGTCTGTGCAATTCTTCAAGCCTTCTTGTGGATAGATCGGATTCATCCATAGCCACCTTGGATGGAGTATACTCTGCTGGCCTGATCTCAATTGAAATCCTTCGTATTTGCTCAATAACTTCAAGAAATTGATTCCATCTATCGTTCTTTCTCTTTCGCATTTCCTCTAACTGAGGGATAATTTCCTTAAGCTCTTCTTTTAAACTTCCAGCCTTCTGATTGGACTGACAACATTAACCAGATTAGTAAGACTAAAAGAAACTATTTGCCACCTATGTTAAATTTTTTACTGGAACTCAGAGCATGTATATGGGTGTTCTGGCCATAACTTAATCATCTTAAAATGAAAGTGAGATGGTTACTCAACTTTCAAGGTTTCTCTCTCTCTACTAAATTTAAGGATATAATTAAACACCAGAGGAGAAAGAGTATATGAGATTTTGACACAAGTAGAGGTTTAAAGAAATCCTGTTCAAGCTATCCAAAAATTGCCATCGAAGGTTGCTGGAGTGGAACAAACCTGCCTGATATGCACTGGTCGCTCACCCATTGCAGAACAGATGGCCGCAAGCTCTGCTTCTGCATCAGCAATGGCTTGCCGCAGCTGAGCTCTGCACCTGTTTGCCTGGTCAACTTTTCTTCTATAAACCTCTAGGCATTCCTGTTCTAGCTCAAGTAGCAGTTTATCTCTTTCAGCATCAGATTCACCAACCTCATCCCATATCATCTGAAATCACATTCATAAACCAGAAAAGAAGATGTTGACAGAGTTAGTAATGCCAAAACCTTCAAACTAGTTCCAATGTCCTCAAAATCAATTACACCAGACCGACTATTTGTGGCTTGTTCTACCACTTAACTATCACAAGCCCAGTCCGCATAATGCAATAAACGTGGTCGGTGATGATCTTGCACTCTAAGCCATGTCACATCAGAGATAGTCTATGATTAACATAGGAAAAAAGATCATGATAACTTTTCCATTTGCCTATATGTTCGACCCAATGAAACTTTAGTAGCAGAGAAGAAACAGAAGTAGTCATTTCGTATAATAGATATCAGAAACTTTGGAGAAACCTGAAGCTCATATAGAAGAGATCCACATGTTGTTTCCATCTGCAAAAGCTGATCGCTTACGAGACTAGCCATAGCGAAAAAAAATGATTTTCCTGCAAGAAAACTTCATATTTAAGATAGCATTTTGAGAAGAAAAAACTAGAACATTAGCGAACAATAACATGAGGTGATGAAATAGGTATACATTTGATTTATTTTTGACTGTTATTTCTTATACTTTTAAATATGTTTACAGAAGAGTGATCTTCTGATGAGGATAAGAAACTCATATATTTGATTTGCAACATTCATATTTTAACAGCTTTCTACTCCTTTATTTTCTTGCACAGACGTTTCTTTTTCTTCCTTTAAAGCCTAAAAAATTCCATCCAAAGGGAGGGAAAATCGTTGAAACATCCACCAACACCACTTACTTATAACTTTTCCTGAGCAGAATGCCCACCACACATTTCATGAGCTCTTAATGTAACTACTTATATCCAAAAAGAAGAGATGATTTGCTTGATGTGTTTTCTTGACGAACTTTTAACAGGCCCGCCTATTTCTGTACTTCTAGACTACATGCAGTAATATCGCTCTTTTAAACATCCTGTGTAATTTCTTCTCTTCATCTTACATGTTTAGAAAAGCTTTAAACTTCATGATTAAAAATTACATGGAAGCGAATCTTTTAATTGGATTCTGTATTCTGTGATCGCAAATTCACCACCACGGAACATACAAAAGAAAACAATACCAGTACATTGGCAAGGACTCTGCCCTTCATCTATTCAATAAAATCTTAGTAAAAGATAATTTGCATGATCTTAAATCAAGTAAATACTACTGTAAAAAGACATAAAAAAAGAAGCCAATACCATTAATTTATAAAATCAGATAGCAAACTAAGTATTTAATCAGCTAATTTCTTGCGATAGTTCTAAGTCATGGTCCATATTTAATTCACGCAACAAATAAGTAATTTCACTAGGCAAACACATCTGCTTAGCTAAATGAACGCTTTCTATCAGCAGCCCAAATTACTCCAATGAATTCAACCAGCACCAAAAGAACTCAAGAAAAATAACACACCTTAAAACTTCCATCATTATTCTAGCGCGATCAGTTTATGATATCAACAAGAAGAGAAATTCATCAAACAACAAATCCTAGAGAAACCCTAGAAAGATCTACCGACCAGGAAACAAAACCCTCGACGAATTCATCAAAAAAGAAATCCGAGACAAAAATTCGTCAAAAAAAGAAAGACCTACGAAAAGCCGAATAGTTGGTAGAAATTAGGAGAAGAAAACATACGCGATTTGGAGAAGGAAACAGATCTCAACGGCGACAGTTGGGAGAAGGGAAGAGAGAGAGCGGGCGAAGAAGCTCGGACTGATGGGTCCCACTGGCGGCGATCGGAGAGAGATCGGGAGGAGGACGAGATCGAGATGGGGTGGGAGGAGAATAGAAGAGTAGAAGGCTGTGGTTTGGAACGTATATCTGAATTAAATAAAGATTTTGAACAGGCCCTATCAAAGGGAAGCGTTAAATGATGGCACTTTTTAAAATATTTTTCATCCCATTTGATTTCGTCCGTTTATTTTGAAATGGACGGATGGGACATGTTTTCCGGTCACCGGCTGGCCCGGGTTGGGAACGGGGGTTACTTGATGGGTTGCTGTTTTCGTAAATATCAATGAATATAGGTCCTTTTTAGAAACGAGATCTCTAAGCCCGGGGGATACGCTATTTCAAAATTTTCACAGTTGACTCCCCCTTGCGGTATGGAGTTCGCTTTAGTATTCGTGCGGGCATCCGTAGAAGACGCTGCGTGAGAGCTTAACTGCTGGGAGACCGAAGGCCAGAGTTGGATCATACCGTTGTGCGTGGACTAATACTGCAAACATGGGAAGCACGTGTCCGAGGAAAGTTAACTACAATAAAAGCTCATGTCTGCACTGAATATTTCATTTTAACCTATCAAATACTTTAAAAAAAATAGTCTTTATATTATAGAAATAAAATAAATATTTGAAAAATAAGTGAAGCTTTTTTAAAAAATCTAATCTGGAAATTATTTTGTATGATGAAGTAGTTTATTTCAAACAAAGAGATAGGATCATAAGAAGAACTTAACCCATTTGCTCTAATTTATATATGCTGTGAACAAATACAACAAAATTTCGTTGGTAGACTTTCTTGTTTTTCTATTTTTCTAAAAAGACAAGAAAATCTAGTAACTAAAACAATGCCATTATGATGTTTTAAGAGCGTTAAGAGCTTGCTTTGGAAATTCACCACATAATGGGAGGAAAAAAAAATTATGATCAGAGATTATCATGGCCAATGAGATTATATCATCAAAGGCAGAGACCAGTCAGGCCAAAATTTAAAGCTTTGTTTATCATAGCTCTTCCATTTATCAAGTAAATTCCTAGATCAGACCTGAAATTTATTTGGGATTTTTCGTTTTCCCTTCTATTTTGAAGCAAAATGTTGAAATAAGACTGGAAAATCCCACCTGCTTGAATGGCTAAGCGTCACTTCGCTGACAAACTGGTGGTAGAAGCCCACACATTCACAGATGTTTTTTAGAAGAAGTCAGCGTTTAACCAAGAGGCAAGAGCGCATACAGAACTATGAGCAGCCCAGGTACTGTGGTACACCTCAGTTGCATGGTCAAGCAGCTGCCACTAACATAATTTTTTGGTCGTATGATCTTCCACATCCAGGCCGTGTACGATTTCATCTTGATAGTAGCCATGACAAGAAACTGCGGGATAAAAAGCTCAATCCCCGAGGTCACGAACAATAGTTTCAGCTTATCAAGCGCAAAGAGCAGTACATTACATGCACGGCACAAAAGATAGAAGTGTGTATTTTGATAAGACCCGAAGATTGAAAAGACTTGAACCAGATGACACTACCATATTTTGGATGAAGGCTATATGCCAGATTCGCTTTATAAAGGATCCACAACGCAAGGATGGCGCACTCGAAAGAATGAGCAAAAGGAGGACACTTGCCTACTGCCAGTAAAAGGCAGCAAACGATCCAGCCACTAGTAGTATCCAACATAAACGAAACAGCATCTATGAAGCACGAATACCCAAAAACCAAAGTGATGGAAGGAGAAACAACTCTCTGCATTTTTTTATTGGGCAGAAAAAATCCCAAACGAGCAGACACTGGCTCTTTTCTAAAAAACCATAAATCCTACCATCATCAACAAAACATAAAAAGCAAAAGTGTTGACCTCAAAAATACAACAACCCTTTTTTGGGGTAAAGTCATCATCAGCTGCATCACTTTCATTATTAAATAGAAAAAAGAACACTCTATCATGTGGCAGACTCCTTGGCAATCTTCTCGGCCTTAGCAATGACTTCCTCAATGCCTCCAACCATGTAAAATGATTGCTCAGGAAGGTCATCATACTTTCCATCCAAAACACCCTGAAAAACAAGATAAAGAGTGCACTAACAGAAAATTCTAAGCACTGATAGTGCATCAATGACAATCAATTTCAGAAAGAGCACTGCAGAGAAAAATACAAGACACTTGACAGAAATAGATCATGCAATTGACAAAACTGAACCATCTCAACCAAAACATGACCCATTACTCTTTTAAGGATAGATAATTGACAGACTATGAGCTGTGCTATAGAGCAGCAATTATGTCTTGCTTCATGGTTGTATAAGAGCATGTATCAGAGTAGCAACCATAATTCAAACTGATTCTTCATCAGCACATCTGCCTTTATGGTTAGTAGAAGATGAAGCATCAATAACTACATAAAACAACACAGTTCTATGCTAGCACTAGCATAGCTGTTGGTGGAAATATCAGCTATGAATTGAGAATGGCAATGAAATGATACAATTTGAATGGTTTCAGAACTAGATCCCCTCTCTCTTTGGCATTCTCAAACTAGTCATACAAAGAGAAAGCAACTTCAGTTATTTACTCCATATTGAAGAGTGATGAATGATATTATATACCAAGTTAACAAAATTACAGCAGAACCATTCCTGAGATTGCAGAAAACGGACAAACATAGTGCATTGTCCTATAATGCTAAGGGACCGATAAAAAAATGGAGTAAAGATTACAGACAGAAGCTCACAACTATAACACCTATACACCTTTATGCTAATAATGTTTCGCTAACTGCTGCATAATTCTTTTTTTTCAGTGAGGCTGCATAATTCAACTCCAGCTATGTTCAATATTTAAATATCATTGATAATGACTAAAATTTCTCATCATAATCAAGTGCATCCAATAATTGAAAACAGTACAGAAGCATAGAGTGTTGTACTCATCTGTGTGGCTTGCTTCAGAAAGTTCATTTTGCAATACAAACTACCTCTGTGGCTCACTTTTATGATTAAACAGAAAACCAGCAAAAATAGCATAATATGAAAACAGGGAGATTTCATATGAGATTGAAAAGAAAAAAACAGCACCAATCTGCAACTTATTTAGACAGTATGTATTGCAGATGAAACACATGGGAAAAACAATTAAAACGATTACAACATTGGACAAGCATGGTCAAATGTGAACCAGATTTAGGTCCACCTATAACAAAATAAAATAGCCCATGCAGAATATGAAAACAGCTTCTGCAACATGCTCCCATTGTCACTTTATTTACCACTTCAGCTTGTTAAAAGAATTACATGCAGACAATTGACAAGATGAAATGGTAAACTGTAAGCCACTAGAATGCAGAACATGAAATGTGCATGTGCATAAGTGAACACTAGTTTAAAATTTTTCTCAATTAAATTTTATAATCCTGACATGTCCTTTGCCCAATATATGGTTATAAACAACAAATGGTTTGCATTCCTATTAAAATGTTTTACTCACCTGGAAGCTGTTGACACTCTCTTTCAATTCAACATACTTTCCAGGTGCACCTGTGAAAACTTCAGCAACATGGAAAGGCTGGCTTAGGAACCGTTGAATCTTTCGAGCACGAGCCACTGTCAATTTGTCATCTTCACTGAGCTCATCCATTCCCAAAATTGCAATAATATCCTGGAGATTCTTATAATTCTGAAGAACCTTCTGAACACCACGAGCAGTGTTATAGTGCTCTTCTCCTAATACATGTGGTGAAAGCATTCTAGATGTGGAGTCTAGAGGATCAACAGCAGGATAGATACCAAGCTCAGAAATCTATTCAGGGAAAACGAACCGAGTTAGGAAAAGAACCTTTCGACATGGAAAAAATAACTTTAGAAATATGTTACAAGAACATCTACGTAAACAAACCTGTCGGGACAACACAGTTGTAGCATCAAGATGGGCAAAGGTAGTTGCTGGAGCTGGATCTGTCAAGTCATCAGCAGGCACATAAATAGCTTGCACTGAGGTAATGGAACCCTTCTTTGTTGTTGTGATACGTTCTTGCAGCCCTCCAAGATCAGTAGCAAGAGTTGGTTGGTAACCGACGGCAGATGGGATACGACCAAGCAACGCAGACACTTCAGAGTTCGCCTGAATAATTTATGAGAATATGTGAAACTAGGCCACAATCATTGAGATGCAATACCAGGAACAGACTTCAGCAACTTCAATTTCCTGCAAGCTTACCTGGGTAAACCTGAAAATGTTGTCTATAAAGAGAAGCACATCTTGTCCTTCAGCATCTCGAAAGTGCTCAGCAACTGTCAAACCAGTCAAACCAACACGTGCACGAGCACCTGGAGGCTCATTCATTTGCCCATACACAAGGGCGCACTTGCTCTCACCCTGCCATCCAGAACCACTAACTGAGAATTGCAGGCCTCAAAAGAGAAAAAAATAATGCATGAACATAGAACAAAATTGAAAATGTGACAGTGACCTGCTTGTCACCAAGCTTAATAACACCACTCTCAATCATTTCCCTGTACAAGTCATTGCCCTCACGAGTACGTTCTCCGACACCAGCGAAGACAGAGAAACCACCTGGCAGAAAGAAATTTAATGAATGCAATAATTTTAAATCAAAATTTCGATGGATGAACACTCTTAAAACAAACCATGAGCTTTAGCAACATTGTTGATCAATTCCATAATAAGTACAGTTTTTCCAACACCAGCACCACCAAACAGTCCAATCTTTCCTCCCCTCTGATATGGTGCCAGAAGATCAACAACCTGTGGATAGCAGCAAAAAAACACACAACACATTGATTAGGATAGAATATCAAACCTAAACTTCTGATAATCCACCATCTGAAATTAAAAAGCACATCAATAAAAAGTGAGCTTGAGGAAGAAAAACCATACCTTAATTCCAGTAACAAGAATCTGCTGTTCAGTCGCCTGCTCAACAAAAGCAGGTGCCTCACGATGGATGGGAAGGAAGTGACTGGTCGCTATTTATGAACAGAAAGAGAGTTATTAGAAATAACAATTAGAAAAATGACTGTTCCCATCACAAATGAGAAATATTGAACAGATCCGCGTAGTCTTACTTATTTCACCCTTCTCATCAATTGGTTCACCGATAACATTAATGATGCGTCCAAGGGTAGCCCTCCCAACAGGGACCTAACAAACATTGAAACAAGGTCCGATAAATCACAAAAAGATGAGGTAGCCAGACCCGTGCAGAAAGAAACATAACCAGCCAATGATCATCTGCTCACACCAGCCAAGCTATAAAACCAACTAATTCAATTCAGTGATACAAACAAAAAAATGGAACAAGCTTGTCGATCAACAGTCAGACAATCCGATGAAATTCCAGAGCTCATCTCAATCTTATTCAATACCAATATAGGAGAGAGATAAGCCAAAAATCATATCTTCGGGGATGCATTGTATGTTTAACTATCAGGACGAATCTAAAATGTTTGATAAATATTCCCAACCAAACAGATACTATTCAGTTGGATCTGAGCAAACCAAGCAGTTTAAAGAAAAATCACAAGATATCCCGCAAAAAGATAAATAGTGTGGAATAATGATGTATGATATCAGTGTTCTCGTCTATCCTCTAATGGAGAAAGGAATTTTATACTAGAATTTCATCAAGAAAGGCTTATGATACAGGCATCGATTTATTAATAGACCTTACCACCAAACTTATGTTTAATAAAAAGAGATAAAAATCGATCACTGGCCAAACTCTGCACTACCAAAAAAAAAAAAAAACGAAAACTAAACAGATCAGATCCAAGACAGAATAATATTCTCCTATGAAATTTTATAATATGAAGAGGTCGTTTCATGTCAGTTCCAAAAAAAAAGGAAAAAGGTATGTAAAACTTACGGTGATTGGAGACCCAGTATTCAAAACTCTCTGACCACGGACGAGCCCTTCGGTCCCATCCATGGCGATGGTCCTCACCATGTTCTCTCCCAGATGCTGCGCGACCTCCAGAACCAGGCGGATCGAGTTGTCGAGCACCTCGAGAGCCGTCAAGATCGGCGGCAGCCCCTCATCGAACCGGACGTCCACGACGGCGCCGATCACCTGGCACACGCTTCCTATCGCGCCAGCACCGGTGAACTCGTCGGTGATCTTGCCACTGGGGCCGCCGGTGGCCTTCGCGGGCGACGGCGGGGACGGGGGTGCCTTCACCGCCGCGGCCGTGGCGTACTCGACGGCGCGGGAGAGGAGGAAGCCGGCGGGGGACGGGCGGGAGATGGGGGGAGGGTAAGAGATCCGGGGGGTCGGGAAGGCGGATTTGGGCGCCGGGGAGCGGCGGGGGGAGGAGCGGAGGAGGGAGGAGAGGACCCGGCGGGAGGCCATCGCCGGAACGGGGAGCTAGAGTCTCGGAGCTAGGCTTTTGTTGGATTTTTTTTTTTTTCCTTTTAGTCCATATCTTGCGTCGGATTACACTGTTCGACTTTCCGCGGCCGGCGGCTCTTCTCTCCCTTTTGGTGGGCGCTTTCTAGGGCGAGGAACGTCCAGGCTCGCGAGAGAGCGAAAGCCGGACGTCAACGCCGTGTGAATTGGAGTTTTGGGAGTGTTTGGAGTCCGGGTTGATTGGGCTATTGAGAAAACTAGTGGCTTGTTGCAGTTCATGTTGCTAGGGTGTGGATTGGCAATTTGGGCCTCTGGATGCAATTGCAGACTTCCCGTTCGGATGGCCTTACTTCCAATTTGCATCGTCTTGTTATGCCTGGTACCACCTTGTCATTCGTCCGCATCCAATCTTGTTAGGTTTTGATGCTCCAAAATCTTATTTGATTTTTTCTGTCACTAGCATTTGTTGATTGTCTGATTTGGCACTAATTTGTTGATTAACCGATTATGTGTTTGACTGGCATAGTTAATAATTCAAATTGTATGGATATTTTCATATAGCAATAAATGGCAAGTCGTCTGCCTCCTCAGATCCAACATCTATTTCGGATGCCATCATGCTCCCATGTTTGTGCACACCCATCCTTTGTTGTTGACCCACACCTCCTTCCTAATGGACTCTTTTCGATCGATGAGAGCGGCAACGTAGAAGATGAGGGCATCCATCATGACCGGCAAGAAATTGCACGGGTGGGGCATTGTGATCCAGGCGACCAGATCGAGAGATGAGATTAGAGAAGGAGCAAAACGCAAGTAGCCTAGTCCATGACAACCTCGAGGGTCTTTATGATCTATGCACTGTCACCATCGATAGAAATGAGAGAGGGAGAAAAAGGAGGAGATTGTAAAAGGAGGAGGATTGTGCGAGATTAGAAGATGATGACGTAAGAAGAGGGAGAAAGAGGAGAGGCAACTGATGTGGAGAGATAGTGAGGGGACGATGGAAGGAAAGGAAAAAGAAAGAGAGGCACTCAATGTAGGAGACAATGAGAGGATAGTGTAAGAATAGGGAGGAGGAAAGATGGTGAGGAGAGAGAGCCAACGCAAGAGGCAGTTGATGCAATAGAGAAGAGGCCAAAGCAGTCAATATAGCGGAGAGGTGGCCAGTATAAAGAGGGATGGCAGTAAAAAGAGGATATTTTGGTGACCTCTAATTTAATTTTTTTTAATTATCTCTATGTAATTAAAAATATTTAAAGAACACGGTAGCAACTCCCAAACTGTCTTACCAAAACAAAGGCGGGAGTTGGGTTCATAGGCCGTCAGGGGACTTTTAATTGGACCAGACTGCTCCGGCCAGGTGGCACCCAATTGCAAGGTTTCAATAAATGTGTTGTTCCATTAGGGGCCTCCTGAAATCTATATTGGCTGTAATGACTTATGAATGATTGAATGACTACTGTTTATCCTACAGTACGTGGTTTCGAATATATTGATATTAAAATAATGATAATTGTTGCATTTGCTGCTAGAATAATGTGATAACATCAAATAACAGACAACGGTGAAGAATAACTAGTGCTAGTATCAAAAGCAAATACAGATTGGGACTGGCGTATCTTTCGCATGGAAGAAGAATTTACCTTGCTTTGCATGAATCCACCATTGGATGATTCCCTTCTCAGTGTAATTTAGAAAGAATTCAAATGATGAAATGTGCACCAAGACCATGGAGTACATGGCCAATTAGTATAAAGTTTTTCAGCTTTTCCGGCAAGAGAAGTGAACGTATATAATCAACTCATGTATGGGGCAGCACAGCCACCTCTCAGTTAAGGCAAATTCTTTGAGCATCACGAACAGTGTAGAAAATCCGACGTGAAGCGCACCATCTTATTCGATTGATTCATATAGTCATCATTTTCTAAAACGCATTTAATGTCTGTAGATCGATTTTTTCGTTTAAAAATTTTATATGACAAAAATGTCATATTTTTTGATAAAATTATGACATTCTATATCCAAATTATGACATCTTATATCTAAAAATCATAATTTTTGCCCACAGGATGTCATAATATAATGCAAAATATCATAATATGCATAGGATGTCATAATTTTTTCAAAGAATAGAGATATTTTCGTCATTCAAAATTTTTAAAAGAAAAAATCGATCTGCACGCACTAAATGCACGTTAGAAAGTGGTTGGACAAAATTGCTCCTTTCATATTATGATATCCTAGGCCATATTATGATATCCTGGCTATAATATTATAGGATGTCATAATTTTTTTCCAAAAGACAGGAGTATTTTCATTATACAAAATTTTTAAACGAAAAAGCTGACCAACAGACATTAAATATGCGTTGGAAAGTGGTGACTATGTGGATCAATCGGATAAGATGGTGTACTCCACGTTAGATTTTCTTCATCGCCCGTGGTGCACAAAGAATTTCTCCTCGTGTCAGTGATTGGTTAAGGCCCGTAATGGCTTTGGTCTCAAGTGGGTTCACTTCGACCCCCCTCCATTCTAGGCGCCATTCTTTTATAAATAAATATTTTTAAAATTTAATTAATTTTTTATTAATAATTTATCTATATTTTTATATTTTTTTAGATGAATAAATATTTTTTCATTGATAGTATTTATCATTAAATGAAAAAATATCTTACTCATCTAAAAGGTGGATAAATCATTTTTTCATCAACCAAAAAAATAATCTTTTTTATTTCATTTCTACTGCATCCCTAACCTCATAGTAATAATATAATAATATATAATATTATCTTATATAATATATTATAATAATATAATATAATATAATCTATTATATTATATTATATATTATATATTATTATAAAATATATAATAATATTTATATAATAAAGGTAATATAGAAACTATGGATAGATTTTAGCAACTTATTAAAAAACTAATAATGCAAAAGAATATGGATAATGATCCTTAAGTCATTTTTGAATGCATAAAAAAGAATATAGATAATTTTTTTCCTATCTTAATTTGCCTAGAAAATACTTATTCAAAAAAATATAAATTCTTAGATAAGTTATTTATCCTCAAAAGAACGACCCTTATGGCATACGAATCAAATTAATCCCACGTCGGCTGGGAAATAAAATAGATTTGCTTAACTTTAGCTCATGATGTAACATTAAATTATTTAAATAGGATTTGCCCCATGGACTTAGATAATTACATATTCACTTTTTAATTTTATTCTTCTAAACTCAATTTAATTTTCATGTTAATTTCTGTGTCATGTGGACTCGATTTTTGTGGCAAGATTTCATTTCATACGCGGAAGATTTTTAATATGTTGAAAGGAATTATTTATCTATCTATTATTTATGTATTTATTTCTAAAAATGAAGAAATACGGCTAGCTTAATATCTACATTTTAATTTTAGAGGTGATAGTTGTCTTTAATGAACAGATAATATTCAGTAATTGCAGAATTTGAGTGATTTTCTGATTCTTTGTGGTGAATAGTTGATGATTTATAACTTGCTCTAGGAAGGACAATATTGATTGTTAAGAATAATGGGACAGATTAGCAGTTAAACTGCTTGTTTGTATTTATTTAGCAAAGAGATATAGTTTCTTCTACTTGAGCAAAAGGATAGGGGTTTGATTTCTATTAGCACTAGTTTTGAGCTGTATGTTGTGTGCAGATTCTAGGTCATATCATTGATTATTTTTTAAAATTAATTATTTTTAGACTAATAAATCAATATGGCAACATAATATCTATCTAAATACTTGATATCAATCCATAGTTTTGGTTACATACATGAGTGAATTTTAATTGCAAAAATCAATAATATCATACTTTAATCACATCATTTAATTTGCATACATAGGCTTCAATTTAGTTTTAATACTATAATATTTTTTTATTTAATTTATAATATTTTATAGATTTTTTTTTTGATCCAGATGGCATTCATAGATGATAAGTTAATGCTTACGTAACAACTTAACATGCTAACATACTTTCTCTCAGTTTCTGCTTTCATATATACACACACACACATACTAGTTTTGAGCCGACATTGTATGCAGTTCTAGTCATATCATTGATTATTTTTTAAAATTAATTATTTTTTAGACTAATAAATCAATATGGCAATATAATGTCATCTAAATTCTTAATATCAATCCATATTTTGGTTACATATATGAGTGGATTTTAATTACAAAAATCAATAATATCATGCTTTAATCACATTATTTAATTCGCATACATAGGCTCAATTCAGTCATTTAATACTATAATATTTTTTTTATTTAATTTAATAATATTTTGTAGATTTCTTTTGATCCACATAGCATTCATAGGTGATAAGTTGATACTCACGTGGATAGCTTAACTTGTCAATATATTTTTCTTTAGTTTCTGCTTTCATATATATATATATATATTGGCTTTGACAGTCAAGTGAGTAGGGTAAAAGTAAGGATTAGTCCCTCTTTAGAGGGAGAGAGTCATCCAAAATGTTATGATGTCAATAAGCCAATGGAATATATGAATATCAATATCTTTTCATGTGGCTTGGTAAGATGGTGTGGTAGCTTCACTAAGATTGGTAAGATTGTAGTAGCTTCACTATGTGAAGTGCATAAGGATATAGCAAAATTGTATATTAGTTGAAGGGCTTCACACAGAAGTGAACTAGCCTAAGAGATATACCACAATCTCGCGGTGTTTCTTGGACATGCATCATAAATATTGTGTTTGTTTTTATTAATTTGATTGTGGAAAATGAAATTCATATGGTATTCCATAAATGTTGTCCTACATCCCCTTCATGTGTGTACAATAATCATGTGATAGCAAGGATTTTATAAAAAGTAGTTAATCTATATAGTATTCTCATATTAGAGTTTTTTTTGGACTTTTATGGCTTTGTTTTTTATTTTTTGTGTTCTATTGTGGGAGGATGGCATTTTAGCCTATATTAGTTGTGAGTCAAGAAATAGTATGTTTTATATGGATTGAAACTTTCTCTCCTCCATGAGACGTCTTTTAGAAGATAAAATTGTGAGGCTCCAAATGGCCAAGTCTCACTGAAGCCTAAAGCTTACTGAAGCTCAAAGATGGTCAGAGCCAAAGCATACAATACCTCATGTACGTGAGATGGGTTGTAGTTAAGAGAGAGTATGGCATATGTGGGAGTGGAGTTAATCCAACCATCTGAACCATCCGATCTTTTTGTCCAAGTAAGCAGTAGGACTGAGCAAAGCATGCTCACTCATTTTTTATTTTCTGATATCGATATAACACCCTTAGATTCATCAAGTTGTTACCTGCCCGGGCAGGTTACATTTTTTTCCCCAACCATCTTATTCTCCTATAGACAGGTCTGATGAATTCTCTAGGGACAACATCTGTCCACACTGAAGGTTTCTCCTCCTTATAAGCTAAGATTATTCAGTAAGTGATTTCTCCTGGTTACAAGCTAAGGTTATGCATTGGATCAAATCCATATTCTCCTATAAGTCATCCGTGGCTTGCTGAAGGCTTGCTTATATTGCCTTAACTTACTGAACGCTGCATATCACTAGAGTTGTTCTCAATAGTAGCTGCCTAAACTTCCTAAATTGATCCCAATGAATGCTGCTAATATTGCTTCTGTTTGACCCCTGGAATTAGTCAGTTCCTCCCATTTGGCATAGAACAATCTGCTTGTTTATTAACTATCAAGAGGTTGTACTGCTTGTACATATATTCTTCGGCATGGCAGCTTACTATATCGTCATTTCAATTACCTGATCTCTTTTTACTCCTCTCTTGCTTCTGATGCACTTTAAAGGAAGAGAAAGAATATCTTTCCTCCCAACACTATTATGAACTCTGGGCCCAATGGACAGGATATCGATAATCTGACCTAAATTTTTATGTTTCACCTTTCCAACAACTAGAAATAGACTTGATAGAAGGTTACCAAGAATCTTTTATATAAGGATGTGTGCTAAGCAAACTGCAAGGTAGGTATCTGTCATGGTGACTACTTCACAAAACTGCATTTGCTGCTACACCCTCAGAAAATGTTATGAGCATTTGGTGATTACACGATGTCTCCCCTGCCCCTCGACTTTTCTCATCCTTGAGTTTCTTGTCTGATGCATTTCGATCGAAGAGATCGACTAGCTGCAACAAAAATCGAGATTGATCAATTTATGCAACTAAAAATTTTGCAGTTCTCTGTTGCCCACGGTTTGTCATTCATCCTAAAGTGTCATCCGGTACATATTTGTTGCTTCAAGGCCTCATGTGTTCCCTTTATTATAATTTGCTGCCAGCAATTGTTAGATGCATTGGTTTCAAAAATTTTTAATGTTGATGGACGACCTCTTCTGGATTCTGATGTTCCTTTGACAAACATTTTCTGGTAATTCTGTGCCTTGCATGTTTGTAAGGTTCTTCTTCTTCATGTTGTGAAAATCTCCCTGCAGCCAATACTTTGTAGGGAAATAAATCTGAAAGCATGAGCATGTTGCATGAGTGTGTTTTGATCTCTCTTGAATATTACTTTCCTTCGCAGCACATCATGTTTATATTTTCAGAAACTACTAATATTTTGTTCCATCATGTAATCCATCGAGATAAGTATGTTATGTCCCATTTAAATATATTCATGAGTTCAGGTTTACTTGTGGATTAATTGGTGGAAAGTTTACGAACATACATGCACGGTCATATAAGTGGAGCTTATATGAAATTATAAATGAAATTATAGATCAATGTTAAGTTAAACACATCTTTAATAAATGAAAGCTTACAGGAATTTTGCAAGTTTTTATGCATAATGGTATTTTTTATCTCTTTTGACCACATCATTACCTCTACGAAGGAATCTGCTGGCTTTGTTTTTGGCTGAAATGATGATTGCTGAGAGTGTTGAAGACTAATTCTTCAGAAGAAGATGAACTTGACCATGCATTGTTCATGCAGCAATGCATGTGATGCAGATTTTGGTAGGTTGATGGGAAAAAAGCTGGCAAGATGATGCTGCAGCTTGTTTTAGCTAGAAGACCTTGGAAAAGTTAATCTAATGATCGGTTAATGAGATGTTATTGAGTTATAGCACTGCAAGGTGTTAACAGCTATTGCTGACTGATCTGTCTGCATTTGTATGAAGCTAGGGGAATTCAATATGGCAAGGTGTGCCATTCATTCCCTCCCTATCACCACTTTGGTTGCAGTTTGCACTGCAGATTTTTAGCATACCAGATCCTTGTAACGTGGAATTCTCAATGTCAAGGGAATTTCTATTGAGAAGTTTTAAGTACAGTTTGAATCCAATATTATGTTATCCAAAATTCTTTGTGCACCGCAGATGGCATAGAAAATCCGACGTACAGTATATTGCTTTATGTATTGATCCACGTAGTCACCATTTTTCAACACACATTTAATGCCTGGAGTTCATTTTTTTGTTTAAAAATTTTATAAGATGAAAATACTCTTATCTTTTGGAAAAAATTATAATATCCTGTAGTATATTATGACTTCTTATATGCATGATGTCATAATATGTCTTAAAAAATTATGACATCTTGTAGTATATTATGACATTCTACGTCAAATTATGACTTTCTATATACAGGATGTAATAATATGATCCAGAATGTCATAATATGATCTAGGATGTCATAATATAGAAGAATATTTTTGTCTAATCACTTTCCGATACGCATTTAATGCCTGCAATTTTATTTTTTATTTAAAAATTTTGAATGACAAAATACCTCTGCTTTTTAAAAAAATTATAATATCCCATGCATATTATGACATTCTGCGTCAAAATTATGACTTCCTACGTGCAGGATGTCATAATATAACATAAGATATCATAATTTTTTCGAAGAATAAAAATATTTTCGTCATTCAAAATTTTTAAATAAAAAAAATAAATTATAGATATTAAATACATATTAAAAGTAATAGCTACATAAATAATCGTATAAAATAGTATGCTCTACATCAAATTTTTTGTCTGTGTGCACAAAGAATTTTTCAGACATACCATCTGTTGTATTTTTTTTTTTTTTTATTTATTCTTTTTAAAAAACGTTATATACGTTTCGGCCGTTTCCGGTTCCAGGATGGCTTGGGATTCCGACTTTCGACCTTCCATGCCACTATCACGTGCGTTGACACGTGCCCAGCGATTGTGACCCTTAACCCGACCCTGCCGTTTGCGATCTCCAACCACTTATAACCCTTTTAAAAAACGTTATATACGTTTCGGCCGTTTCCCGGAGTTTCCAGGAGGGTTCGGATTCCGACTTTCGACCTTCCATGCCACTATCACGTGCGTTGACACGTGCCCACCACTTATAACCCTTAACCCGACCCTGGCCGTTTGCAATATCCAACCCCTTCTGCCCTAGACTCTTCCTTCCCTCCCCTTCCCCTGCTGCCGTTATCTCTTCCAAAACTACCTTGATCCGACATCGAGCTGCCGTTTCCCGTCGATCTCTCGTGGCTCATCCTCTTCGCTAGTAGAGGTAATTTCTTCTTCTTAGTAATGAAGTATTTTTCTCGAGGGAGCTTTGCTTGCTGTTGTTGGGAAGAGAGAGGAGGAATCGGAGAGCAGAGTTCATAATTGCGTGTGTGTTTGTGTTTCTTCTTCGTTTTTGTCATGGGAAATAAATTGAGATGATTATGTTATCGGGAAAATCACTTTTTCCCCTTTTACCTTTGAAAACAGTTTTTTAATAAAAATTATGATTGTCAGATCGATTTTTCTTCATTTTCTTCGGACGAGCCAAATCAATCAACATTGAGAACCTGTCATGCTGCTTCTCCGTTTCTTTTTTCTTCCCAGGGATTGAATTAGACTGGACTCATATGCAACCAACTATTTCTTCTGTGTGTCAGGCCCATTGAATTTTGGCAGTTATTGGTAAATCAGATTTCGGAATTCTGCATATTTAATGTGAATATAAACATGTAATGCTTCTGAAATTAAAGCCTTTGAATGCGGTTCAGATGTAAAGGCCTATTTACTTATCTGATAATTCTATAAATTTAATTAGACTCTAATTTTTCATTTGGTAATTGTTTGGTCTAAATTCATTATATGCACCCATTAGTATCCGATTCATATATGTATACTTCATATGGATATAAATGCTGTCTAGCTTGTATCTGCATTCATTAGAACTATTATGGATATGGCTAATTTTAGATTTGTATCTGTATCTCTCAAGAATTTATGGTTACTGATTTCACTACTTATTATTCAATGTTCATATGTGTATATGTATCCGCTGGATAAAATTGGGTGTTGATATACTGATTTTATGTTTGGGTTCAAATATCAATAATTCATCAAGCCCAAGTACAATTTGATGTTATTTGTAGATTATCTACTATGTGTAATTTTGTACATCTGATGCTACAATATGTAATCTGAAGTTCATAACTTAGTCCATGCACAACATTCATATACTTTGCAGTTTTCTCTTGGTTTTTATTAGATTTTTAGATTTACCAGGATAAGCTATGAAGATTACACATTAAGAATGCCTGACATAATCTACTTTTAAGAATTTAGAATACATGGATATGGTTATGGTTTACCACTGCAATGTTTGACGTTCGTATATCTATATTTTGGTCCAGCATTTTTTTTTCAATTTTAATATTTATCCAGACAGTTTTTGGCCATTATTAGAATTACACCCCGTGTAGAAACAATTGATGGATTTGTTACATTAAAGTCAACCCAGAATGATAAAACAAAGCATTCTGTTCATTTTTATGCTACAGACCAAATCCTTACTTGAGTTTTTTTTTTGTCCGCATGAGGTTCTGAACAGATGTTAATTGACGCTACCTGATCTTTCAGTCAATTGCTTTCTCTCTATTTGTCAAAGAAACAGCTGAGTGGTAACATTTGAAACATTATGAGCGGTGCTCCGAAGAGGTTGCATGAAGAGGGAGGTCATTCTACTCCTTTAAAACGACCACTTGAGGAAACTGGCATATACTCAAGTCCTGGAAAGCTAATTCAACCAGTTGCTAGTGACTTTCACCTAACTTTTGAGCATGGGCAGGATGGACGATTTGCAAAAGTCCCACGTGTTGAACCCCGTGATGTTGACAAGAGATCATCTGTGCTGCATCGGATGCCTTCAACTTCTAACAGCTCCTTAGACCATCCAGTTACATCTGAGAACAGGTTAGATTTCAAAAATTCAAAGGATGCCAGAGAAGTTAAGTCGGAAAACCGGGAAACAAAGGCGGAGGTTAGGGACCTGCACACCGATACTAGGATGGATTCTCAAGGTGGCAAGGTTGAGAATGATCCAAGGATGGATGCTAGGGGGGATGAAAAGGAACTTAAGTCTGATAAGGGTCCTCACATTGACTATAAGGGTGACATCAGATTTGATAAAGACAATTACACTTCAACAAGTTCACACCTAAATTGGAAAGAGAGCAAAGAACACCTAAGGGTTAAAAAATATTTCGAGTCCTCCAATGATGGTTTGGACTCATGGCGTGCTGTGAGGCAAAACACAGATGAAGCTGGAAAGGATATGACGGCAGCTGAAGAGCGGGATTCCATGGAAACACATGAGGCTGTTGGAGAAAACAAGGTTGATCTGAAAGGTGAAGACAAATTCAGAGATAAGGATAGGAAAAGGAAGGATGACAAACATAGAGATTATGGAGAAAGGGATAAGGATAGAAATGACCGCCGAAACAGTATGCAACAAGGTGGTGCTAGTAATGAACGCAAAGAAGTGCTGCGAGAAGAGAGGGACATGGAGAGGTGGGAGAGGGAGAGAAAGGACACTCAAAAAGACAAGGAACGGAATGACAGGGAGAAGGAAATCATTAAGAAAGAGTCGTTGAATGCAAATGAAAAGGACAGTTTGCACTGTGAGAAGGAATTTGTGGATGCATCTGTCAAAGTTGCTGAGCAGGAAAATGCAACATTTGAACCTAAGAGGCTTAAAGATGACAGCTGGAAATCTTATGATAGGGATTTTAAAGATAGAAAAAGAGAAAGGGATGTAGATGCAGGTGACAAACATGAACAGCGTAGCAAGTGTTATGACAAGGAATCGGATGATGGATGTGCAGAACCAGATGGAGCTACAGAAAAGGATAAGGAAGTTTTTGGTGGTGTTCAGCAACGTAGGAGGATGTTGCGTTCTAGGGGGACTTCTCAAGTACCTAACCGAGAACCACGGTTCCGTTCTAGAGCACGTGATGAAGGGTATGCTGTAATATAATTGTGCTCGGAATCTTTCTTAGAAACGCAAATTTTTGGAACCTTATCTTCCATGTATTCATGCATACGTGTATAAATTCCATCTGTATGCATATATCATTATTCATAGGTACACTCACATATTCATACATGTATATATTTACAATTTATTTATGCAAATTTGGATATACACATACATATTGCTTTCTTATTATTTTATGTGATAACATGCGAGCTTGAGAGAAACATTTTCTTGTTCAGTTTGTAAGGCAAAGAAGTTGGTGGTAGTCACTGGGGATCAGTTGGATCATCTGCATTAAGTCCACCTTCCTATTCAAAATATGGAACTGAGCCTGTTCTCAGTTTACTTGACCCTTGTATTGTCTGCTGTTATAGGACCTTTTCACTCTGGTGCTGCTTGGTTGTGCTTAATGTTTTTAAGAACTGCTGCATTGGTTCCTGCCTTATTATTTGCATCATGTTTGCACATTAAGGATGCGATGAATTTGTGAATCATTATTATTTGTTGTTATGTGGGCGCCATCCATTTACTCAGCTTCATTTGATTTGATATATTTTGTTTATTGTGGATTCTTTTTTTTTTTTTCCAGATTTCTCCATCGGGCTGCTTTGACCTCTGTGCACCTGCCTAGGCACCTGCACGGCTCCTAGGCACTAGGCAGCCCATTGGGTGCCAGTCAGCTGCCTACAGTATTTTAGCATTTACTTCAAATTTTGCAATTATGGATATCTACCATATTTTGAAGAGAAAAAAGATCCTGATTTGCATATCCCTGAATAACTTTTACATATGTGCGATTCCTAATATATTTCATTTGACAAATCTTGATTGTTAGCTTCATTTGCTTTCCCCTAAGTTGGTTTCTATTTCAAAAAGCAATTGTAGAAAACTATGTTTGAGGAAAAGTGCAAAGCACAAACTACAAAGAAAAGGACACCAAGACTCCTTCCTTCCTTGAGGTGATAAGGAGAGTGACAGAATAACTGCAGAGGATCAAATATTACATTATGTAAAAAGAAAAATACAATACATAATGTCGGCAAAAAGAAGCTTTGGGGAGTAAAAGGAACAACTACAATTGAAAGAAATATGCTAGAGAAGCTCTATTTTAGTGGCTTAAAAAGGGGGAAAAAAACTAATTTAAAGTGTTGCTGTTAGAGAAATAGTTCAAACACAAGTTAATACCATTTATCATGTTCTTTTTCTCAACATGAACAGTTATGACAGTGAACCTAGTAGCTGATGTGCGAGTAAGAGAGAACAAGCGGCTTTTGAGATGTGTGGGTTTGTGGGGGAAAAGAGTGGTCTTAGTGGGAAAAACATAGAAGAAAAAGTTGAATAATGGAAAACTATCTTGGTGGCCTAGAGAATTGGCTTCTCATGGGTTATTTAAAGGTGCGAACAAGTAATTAGTTTAATTTCTCTATCTAAAGCTGATGAGATTTGGCCCAAGATTTTCTTTCTTCTCTTAATGGATAAATGATACATTCATAGACTGGAACATATCTGGCTCATAAATAGGTGGGTGATAAATTTATGGAGAGAGGTGGTGGGGTTCATGTGAATAGCAAATGATTTTGAAAAGGGGAGGCATTGGTAGGTACTTGGAGAATTGGCGAAGCCTTTTGGATGCCTTGACTCAGCTGGCCCCCTTAATTCTGCCCATGGTCCTTTGATTTATTGCATGCATTTTGAAGTTTCTAATCTTGCTATGTCCTAAATAGGTTTTTATCTCTCCATTTTTTTAAATATTTATTTATTCTTTTTGCAATTTTGCATCTAATACCATTTTACCATCTCTATTGGGTTGAAATTAGGCTTTTTTTAAGTGTACTCTGAAACAGAAAGTACTGACATTTGGATATCTATCATTTTAAATTTGATAGATGGTCTTTTGTCTGCTATTTTTAGAAGCTCCATCTCCTTCACATGTTTCTTTATCTCTTACTAGACATATGCTGATTACTTTTTTCTTTCTTTTTTTACTTTTTGCAGATCTCAAGGTCAGCCAATCTATGTCATTTCTTCTTTTAACAGGTTTTGCTGATTCAAATGCTTGATTGCAAGTTCAACCATGGAAAACATCTTGCTAGTGCAAAGCCATGTTTCTCTTCTAGAATTTAAGTGCTTGGATGTGCTTCCAAAAGAAACATCTAAACTTGCATTTACTTGTTTACATATTTTTTCTGTTGATTTCTTTCCTTTCACTTACTTTTTCATGATCGTTGATTTATTGGCTATAATTTTAAATTTATGCTGATAAAAGTATTTGGATCTGGCAATTCACTTCCTACTATTGGGGGACCTATCGTATGATTGTGTGCCTATGTATGGCTTGTTGGGTTGTTATTACATGTAGTTGGTTGCCCGGGCACCTAGACTACCACCAGGGTCAGGGTGATAGACAAGCCCATGAATGCCAAGGTGAGCCTTGCCAAGACCATTATATATACACGCTGACGTACATAGAGATAAAAATACTTGTATATAAATATGTCTATATATACTTACATATACATATATGTATAAATATGTAAAAATATGTGAATGCGTGTAGTATATATGAACATGCATGCAAACAAATGTATAGGTATATGTGCATAACTATATTACAGTATATAAGCATGCATAGTAGTATATAAACATGCATACAATATATATGAATTTTGTTATGATTTTATCTAATAAATAACATGTTTATGATAACAAGGGAGTGACATATTTACATTTGATCTGCATAAAGGCTATATAACTGAAAATGTAAATTAACTTAATTTTGGGTGCTAAACACATGATGAAAACAACAAATCTTCTTTTATATTTATTATGAATTTAGCCACATTTAACAGACCATAATTGATCTTTAAAATGTTCTAATAGTTTATGTTCATAGTGTATGCTCTGAAGTTTGTTAAAATGTTAACTTATTGTAGTTGAACCAAAAAACTATCAGGTGACGTTGGACCAGGTCTGTTGCCTGGGTGAGTGCCTAGAAAACTGCCATGGTGACATTGCTAGGCTATTGCACGGGGTTGCCTAGTCTAGTTGGCAAGGCTGGCAACTTGAAACCATGTCTTTATGTAACACTTTTACTACATGATGATGCATTGACTGGAGATAAGTTGGATGGCACAAAAGATGATCGCAGTCCATAATAAGTATTTAACCATGCTCCTTGAGGTTCAGCTCTCCATCATCAAGTTGGATGTTGGCAAAATCATGACCCCAAAGTGCAGTGGTTCAAAAAAGATCAACAATGAACCCCATGTGGTCGCCTAGGCTATTTGGCAAGGTTGAAATTATGTCTGCAACATTGTTACTAGATGATGATGCACTAACCTGACATAAGTTGGATGATACAGAGATGATCAGAGTCTATAATAAGCATTGACCCATGTCCCTTAACATCCAGCTCTCCATCATCACCTTGGATGTTGGCAGAATTATGATCTCAGAGAGCAATGGCTGATAAAAGATCAATGATGACCTCCCTTATCTCTTAAAGTATACTAATCTTTATTCTTGGTGCTGTGGTATTTGTTTTGTTTTCCCTTTCATTATTGGTTTTCTGCATGTTTTTTAGTTTTTAGGATAACAAGAACAACATATAATTTTCAGAGATTATAAATTTTTACTCCCCAACATCTCAGAGAACTTTCCTTTTGGTAGGAACTATTGGATCACACAAATTGATGCAACATTCTAGGTGTATTGGGCCAGCAACAATGCATAACATATCACCATATAAAATCACATGCATGCATTTCCTAGAACTTAAAAGTCATGCCACCAAATTTTCTGATGATTGTTTAGTTTATTGATTATAATCTCTAGCTTTTCACAAAAATAAATGCACCAGAACATGTTAACTTTTACTAACTTGAGGCCATACATCATCACCCCTATCATTCTTAAAGAAAAAGTTGTGTAAACTTCTGGTTTCTTCTCTTATTTCTAAGTTCTCAGTCTCTCAGCTTTATGTCTGTTCTGAATTTGTTATACAGACTGTTTAAGTGTTTCCATCATTCCTCAAGCATCTTTTGTTTAGAAGCCTATTTAGTACTTTGAGCTCTAGATTTATTGTTGAATTCTTCACTATGTTTCTATCATTCGGTATGAGGGTTGAGGTGCTTATTTAGGAGGAACTCCCATGTCATCCTTAATAGTTAAATCTGCCACTTGTTAACCATTTAATACTTGATTATTGTGCTGGTATCTCTGCCTGTCATGCATAAGATGTGAACTTCGTTGATATTACACAGGTTCTTGTTCGCTGGGCATCCCCTAGTTGGTAGGGGACTAACTGCCTAGTGATGTCAACAGTCTATATCTGAAAAGAGAAAAAAAAATACATAAAGGATCTCAAAATAATGTAGTTACTCATTCTTTTTTCAAACAATATATTATAAAATGAATATGCTATTATGACATAAAAATGGATTAACCATAACATGATTTCATCGTACTAATTGACCTAGTCGAACATAAGAGTGATAAAGGAGAAGCAGAGTAAAATTTAAAAGTTAATACAAAAACTACAAATTTAACTGCTCTAATAATAGAAAACTGAAGCTTATAAATCCCATATTGCATACCCCCTACCCAAAAAAATTGCAACAGTGAGGGAAATAGAGAAAACCAGAAAAATAGAGAAATTGAAAATAAATTGAAATAGGGATGCAAAGGAGAAGAGGAAGAAGAGAAGAAGAAGAAGAAATGATTTTTTTTTTCTTTTGTCAAATGACAAGGGAAAGAATAAGAGAAGAAAAGAGAAAGCAAAAAGGAAAAGAGTAAGTAGTGGAAAAAAAGGGCCTTATTGGCAGTCACGCAAACTGTGGACCCCTATTGGAGGGCAGCTAGTGGTTGAATGGCTGTTGGAGGGGTCTGCCAGAGCCCCTAGTCGGTGGTGCATAAGCAGGTGGATAGATGACAGTTGGAGGGGAATGACAGGCTATTGTAGCATTGAGAGATGAGGGAGGCGTTAGGTTGAAACTTGGAAGAAAGTAAAGTGGAAATATATCTTATTTTTTTTGGGTACAGAAAGTGGAAATATATCTTATGTTATTTCTTTTAATTAAGCCTTTTCTTTTCCAGTCACAATAATGAAAATAAAGTGCTAAAGCACCAAAATGAAAGAGTTTATATATCTGCTAATATAAGAGTGCCTAGCCATCCATTACCCAGGCGATCTAGGCTCTCTAGGTGCCTAGGTGCTTAGGTAATGCTTTTGACATTTATGCCACTTTTTATGAATAGATTGTGATTGGATGTACATAAATGATTTAATTAGAACTTATCTATTTGAGTATCAACTAAAGCCAGTTGCTTAAGTTATGATTTCAGTTTGCTGTCAAATACTTCTGGTTTGTGGATTCATTGTTAGACAGGCAACCTGAATCCATCAACTTTGACCTGAAGGATCCACACAAATCAATGCCATTACACCTAAATTTGGGCCTTTTGTCCGGATCCATTTTAGATACAACTGGACCCGGATTTAGTTAATTTTGTTTTTGTTGTGTTTATTTATTGGAAAAATGCCGTAGAGATAAGGGGAGATTTGAATTTGTTTCCTAATGTTGAAGAATACATGCAAGGTGCTTTGGGCTTCCACATGTTTTTAATGTTTGTTTTTGAGAATAAAGTACATAGAACTTATTTATGCTTCGACAATGTTCCGTTATTTCCTTTGTTGTCTGTAATTGGTTGCCCTAATATTGCAGGTAAACCTGAAGTCTCTGCAATTGTTTATAAAGCTGGTGAATGCATGCAAGAACTTTTAAAATCTTGGAAAGAATTTGAAGCATCTCAAGATACTAAAAGTGATGAAAGCTTGCAAAATGGTCCAACTTTGGAAATCCGGATACCTGCTGAATATGTTACTTCCACTAACCATCAAGTGAGTACTAATTGATTAGGAAAAGGTTATTTTTATTATCATTTTGATCCACAATCTCTCAGTGTTCTGTTGAATAGTTAGAGAGAATTATTTTAGCTTGTAAATTATGTAGGGCATATGAAAATGATTGTGGCAACTTGCTATAAGTGGGGAATAATGATGACACAACTATTTTCTAGGAAATTTTTTAAAGTTAGACCCATTTGATAAGCCATAATGACATCTTTTGTGGGGCATAACTATAAAAAGAGCCCTGCAAAATGAATTAGTGGTATTTATAACAAGTGGTAACCTAACGCCAACAGATGTACCAAAGTTCTTTGGTTTATGCCGGTTAGCTGGAGGTGTATTGTTAACCCAACAATAAATGAATACACACAGTTTTTGTCTATGTGTACCTACACATATTTATTGAGATCTATCGTGTTTATATACACTTTATATTGAGAAACGAAAAGATCTAATTTATATGATCTTAATCATAGGAATTGATGAGGCGGCTACTGTTATTGAAGTGACATGTTTAATGAAAAATACATCCCAACAGAAAGGTTATTGATGTAAGGTTCATTGCCTCTGCATTTGTGCATGGTGTTTTTGTAGATCCTAAAATAAGCCATCAGATGCTATTAGCTTGTAATGCATCTCTAGTGGTTTTTTGGTTATTTTGTTTTGAAATATATGTTTTTAGGGGGTTATTAACAGATGCATTTGCAGGTCAAAGGTGCCCAGCTATGGGGAACAGATGTATATACGAATGATTCAGATCTAGTTGCTGGTATCTATTTTCTTACACTTGCTACTTGTGACCTTATTTTCATCTTTTTACAATAATGTTCTTATATTGGTCTTATTTGCCAGTTCTCATGCACACTGGTTACTGTTGCCCAACATCATCCCCTCCCCCACTTGCCATTCAAGAGTTACGGGCGACAGTTCGAATTCTGCCACCACAAGACAGTAAGTTCAGAATTTCAACACTTACCTGTTATTTTGTGCATGTTATGGATATTGGGAGATGTAAATGCTTTCAACTGCATCAACATAGCGTAGAATAATGTCAATTGGGTGATATTGGTTATATTTTTATTTATAGTGACGTAGAATGGAAGTGGTTTTTTTAACTTTGATACCTGACTTTTTTGTGAAAATTTATGATATTGCTATTTGTGAATGACATGTTATCACTGAGTGAAATGCATTCTCTATATCATCTGGTATCTTAGTGATACTTGAAGCAATAATATGAGCAGTTAGTTTCTAGATCACTTAGTACATATATAACTAGAATCAAGTACTTGTCCTAGTTTCGATGTTCTGTATAAGCTGCAAGCACGATATGCTAGGTAGAATAGTTGATCATGGTTAAGAACTTCTATGTTGAAATTAAGAAATTCGTTGATACGAAATGTCCATTTGCATGGTTTCTATGTTGCTTATTATTTTAAGAATTGCTGCAAAATGGATGGATGTTTTTCATATACATATTGGGGCTCACTTAGTGTAAACATATTGCAGGTTATTAATAGATCCATGCCCACATCCAGACATGGATGGGGGCCCAAGTAACTAGGCCTGTTGTTTTTTTTTTTTTGTGGCCTCATCCTTGGAGACATGACTAATTTGATTTGGATCAAGTTTCTGGGTCTATTGAATTGATAGTTAACATAGTAGTATAAGCAGATCACATACCTTTATATAGAACGTATTATGATTCGAAGGAATCTGGAATTTCTGATAACTAAGCAGTGGTTTTGCAATTGCCTCTGCACTTCCTCTGACATTTGTGGCAAGTCCCCATGTAAAAGAGGTGGATGGATTGCTGAATTTGTCAGAAAGCATTTAAACCAATCAATATTTACCTTTACTTAATACTAGAACTGACATCTCAACTTGCATTGTGTAAGTGGAACAAATTGATCTACTTAGCTTGAAGCAAACCAGGTTTGCCATATTGTCAAATATCTATCTCTACAAGGATCCCTGAATTTGACATTGTTAATACATTGTTTGATGTTAATTTTGATGGAATTTAAGGAATATTTCTTAGCTTGTTAATTGGGGCAGTTTTGCCTTAATACCATCGCTTGCAACAACCTATTATGATATGATGAGGACTGCAATGTTGACTTACGGTCCTCATCAGATTGTAATAGCTATACCATCTAATGTCAAACTCTGCAATGATCCTTGAATATTACTTCTCCCTATGCTTGGGTACTTTGTGTGTAATTAGATACATGAACCTTGCCTGGGCAAGCCATTCCTCCTCTGAGTTATTGCATTAATTTAATGGTAGGTGACTAGGTGCCACATTAAAAATTTGCAATGGTAACTGCCTACCCTTCATCTGTTATAATCTGACTAATAGAATTGAGGTACAGGCATCACAGCTTGGATCCTAGAGATGATAAGCAGGTTAACTCCAGTAGGAGCTCTTGAACTTACCTGGTCTAGTTATTAGGCATTATGGACTCAAACAATTTTCAACCTGCCTCTATCTTGATGTATGCTACTTCTTACAACCTTTGACTGTTTGTGTAAAAAAGCTGTTTCCTGCTTGCCATGCCAACCGGAACCTTAAGCAAAGTATACATAATGTTTTGTGTTGCTTCTAAATGGCATCCTTCCAAGAGTGGTCAAAAGTAATGATGTAAAACGTGCATATATGAAGGTTGTTATTTCAATGTGTCATGTGCTACACATGCCCCCTTGATATGCAGGACTTGCAATGATCCTTGTTGTGGAACCCACATTAGTAGTTTTTTTTCATTTTTTATCTTGATGATTATTATTCCACTTCTGTCCTATTATGGAAGTTTATTCTGAGATTATCGGCTGCTTTTCTCTTGATCATACGATGTTATGAAAAAGGAGCTATTCATGTGCTATGCATATGTGGCTGTATGAATTGCAGAGGCCTATTAGTAGATGGGCAAAATTTTCTAGGATGAGGCTCCAGGGAAATACTGTCTTAGGTTGTTCCAGCATTTTGTATGCTGCAGACCAAAACTAAGTTGAAAGATCCCACCCTACCAAAAATGTCCTGCAAACTGCTTGTACCACTCCGAGCTTCATGATTATGAGTATTCATTACTATCCACTTGAGGTCTTTTAGTTCATGTAAAATTTTTAGCCTGCCCTTTTCATGTTTTAAAAGCGATAGTGTTCCTTCCTCAATATGATTTTAAATAATAGACTTGACTATTGTAGCTCGATTCTTCTCTAAAGTATCATTTATGCTTGTTGAACCACTACAGGTGAACAATTAGTTTCTTTGTTGTTTGCTGCAGACATCTTTTTTTCTTTATTTATATGGCTTTTGAGATTTATTTTCTTACCCTTTGTTTAGGCTACACTTCAACCTTAAGGAATAATGTCCGTTCACGTGCTTGGGGAGCTGGAATTGGCTGCAGTTTCCGTGTAGAGCGATGCTGCATCGTGAAGGCAATAAACATCTTCTATTATTTCTTAATTTGGCTATACTTGGGATATCTGATACTTGAAATACTCATATTGCTTTTATAAACTGCTATTTTCAGATTACCTACTGTCTAATCTTCTCATTTAAATGGATGGATTAGTGTATAACATCATGCAGTTCACGATTTGCATTCTTTTGATCTGCACTTCATATTGCAAATGCTGGAAATGCTTTGGCTTTTTGTTCGATAAGTTGTCATATCTTTGGCTCAAATATGTGACAGAAAGGTGGTGGGACAATTGATCTTGAGCCTCGTCTTACCCATACATCAGCTGTGGAACCAACTCTTGCTCCTGTGTCTGTTGAACGCACTATGACAACAAGAGCTGCAGCTTCGGTAATAGCATGGGTGCCTTATATTTTCAATCATTTTCCCCTTTTACATGTTTTCTTGTACCATTAGGCATATTTTAGCCATATCATGAATTTCAGACTGTTTTTCATGCGATTATGTGTATTATATAGTTGTCACTTTCTGAAGGTCAAACCTTGTTGAATCCCAAGGAGCGACCATTGTAATTGCTGGAGAAGTAACATTAAGAGTAGGCCATCTTTAAACACATTGCATGATTGAATAATTTAATAAAAGGGTGTTACACAACCATAAGTCTTAGGTATAGTACGTTTACATATCATACACTACTATACCTATATAAAGATGCATAGTAACATGTGACATGCAATAATATTAAGGTGCCGGTATTGTCTCAACCATCATCAGACCTAACAGGCAACCCTAGTTATTGAGTCCACTTCCTTTAGAATGTCCACCCGAGCTATCAGTATTTTCTCTGAAAAGGTTTCATTATGGTTGAATGAGCTACATATCGGTATAAGTAATCTTCACTCTGTTCCCCAGTATTTAAATTCCTAGTAGGAACTAATGAATTTGGAACATATAGTATAAATTCTTACCATGCAAAAAGTAATTCCGGAAAGGTCAAACAAAAGCTCAATAAAATGATTTTGTAATGATGTACTAAAGTCAGGATTTTTAGTATGAAATGAGACACTACAAAATTAGATCATATTTAATTTATAAAAACAACTTAGGTAATTCACAAAGGTTCACATTTTGTTATAAAGGTCTCAGTTTTTCAAGGCCAAGTATATGTCCATTGCTAATGCAGATGATGTTGCGTATATCCTCATTGATAACAAGAATGAGGCCACCAATGTCCTCAACATGCACATATTGCCTCGTCCATTAAGTCTTGAATTCCAAAATATACCACTTCTTCAGAGGAGCATTTGACCCAAATATATCACCTAACTAGAGGTCCACTTATATTACATAACCAGAGGTCCACTTATATTAATCATCAATACTTTATAGGCCCAAATATACCACAAGCATAGAGGTCCACATATGTCCTCATCATTGATTTGGGTCCAGATATACCACATGATTAGAGATTTCTCCATAGGTAGTTCAGTTGGGATCCAATTATACTACCTGGCTTGACATATATAACCATATATTACACATATTGCATTATTTTCGGAGTAAACAAAACTTCACGTCCTTGTGAAATTTTTATTGGAAGGCACCAATGCCAACAAGTACTCTTATCCACAACTGATGCGTGCTTCAAGTGTAAATATGAGTTCAAAAATATTGACTTGAAAACTCATGATTAAAATTTCCAAATATAGACTTAAAACACAAATTTAAACTAGCATAGGTCCATATAAGAATAAGCCAAAAACTTTTAGCTAGTTACAGCATCAAAACACGTAACAATTTTGTGTATTTGAAGCTAATTAGACTCCAAAATGTAATTAGAAAGGCTAAATTCTGGAAAGCAACCAAGATTTTAATAGTTAAAAGGATATCGAGATTCACAATCAACCTGAGTTTCGAAAAGCACAGGAGATCTTAACTTCAAAATGCATGGAAGAATTACTTATAATAGAGTGCAAATGAAGCTAACAAAATCCATGTTCAATTCCCCTCTTTCATCCGCAAAGACCTACTAGCTCTCTTTTCCTTTCTATATTGGCTTAGTTTCAATAGTCCTATATAAGGACGATAGGTCAGTTCAGTTGGTGTCCAGGCCCAGAAACAAACCTTACTACATGAATATCATTTAAGTAAATGTTTTCTTTCTCCCAACTTTTAAATGTGATTTGGGGCTTATCCCAATGATTACACCCCTCGCTCAACAACCAAGAGGCTCTGGGTTTGAGGCTTGTATGGTACATCCAAAGTATTTGGACCTGGGTAAGTATGCTGCGAGTGGATCTCCCTCCCTTCTCTCATGCTTTCAAAAAAACTGGGTATTATCAAAGTCTTTATCTTAAAGACTTCAAATTTCATTGCATCCAAACATGGCTAAATCTGAAAGTCTGGTAACAAAAATCCCATATCCTTGGTCTGCAGAATATTTTCATTTTGTATGTCACAAATTAGTACACACTTCAATTGCTAAGATTTCTGACAAATGTATATTCTCTGAAATGCATGTTGTTTCCTTACATAAGTTTGATGCTTTCAGTGTATATAGATGCCTCTAATTAGAACATGTTATTGTAGGAAACACCCAAGGCAACTTCTTAATAAGATATAGGGCATCTTGAGCTGGATTAGGATCACATAAATTTTCTGATTTTATGGTTCATCATTGTTATCTTGTGCATGTCTCTTTGGTGTGCCTGGAAACTTTGTCTTGTTTCACTTATTTCTTGATTGTTATTTACTTTCAAACTATCATAACTCTCATTTTTACACCACAGTATCAAAATGTTTGATGTTACCATAAGAAAAAAAAAAAGGTGCCATTTCTATTGGTTGAAGAGGCATTGCATGGTTTTTGCTGCAGAATGCTTTGCGTCAACAAAGGTTTGTCCGTGAAGTTACGATTCAGTACAATCTCTGCAATGAACCATGGTAGTATTTATTCTCTTCTAATAACTTTTATATGGTTGTTATGTTACTCCAACGCTTATGTAATTTCGGATGTTTGAAACATAATTATTGTGGGCATTGCTTTTATATATATATATTATATATATATATATGGTGTTTGTTTCTCGAAATTGGTACAGGAAAAATTCATGTAGATATAAGAATTTAATCTTTGCTTTTTATTGATCTGATTGTCATCAACTATGATACAAAAAATATTCTCGTCTATTCACAAAGTTATCATTATTTTTATTTGTTAAATTTTCTGTGTTTTCATAATAAACTAATATATGATTTTATCACCAGTTGTTTAACTCTATTACTACCAATTGGTAAGAGTTTGCCAAATTTGATAACCCTCAGTAACTGCAAAACTTTCTGCCCTGACCATGACTAAAGTGTCTCATCCCGCTAATATGTGATCACTTATGTATTGATAATTTTTAAAGCTTGATGGTTTCATACTTGTTTTCTACTTCTCTCTGATATTGTGGAACTTCTGATAGTTATGCATATTGGCCTTTTCTTTTCTTATTGGCTTTCCATCGGAAAAGTACAGTACATAGAGTCATGTCCGTTTCACTTCATGGAATTATTAATGACATCATTTCAGATTTAATGATTTTTAGAATTGTCCAGTTTGACACTCTATAAAGAGTTGGACTTTTTGTCAATGTCGTTGCAGCAATCATGATGCAATGTACACAGGGAATCTATTCAATACATTTTATATGATGAAATGACTTTTGTTTTTCTGTCTTCATCTTTATTGCCTCAGGCTGAAATATAGTATTAGCATAGTTGCTGATAAGGGGCTGAAGAAGCCTCTCTATACTTCAGCACGGCTGAAGAAGGGTGAAGTTCTGTATCTGGAAACACATTATAATAGGTATGATCTTTACATAGAATTTTATTTTCCTTGAGAAGTTGTCTGAGTATTTTCATTCATTTTATTATTTGAAATGCTTAATAATTATTTGTTATGATCTATTGTGCTTACTATACTGCAGGTAGAGGTGAATCATTTCTGTATTGTACATTACTTTTTATTTTGTAACTAAAAAAATTGATGAATACCATGTACATATCTAGATGGTGCTGATTAAAGAAAGGCTTTTCAATTATTGGTTGGATTACAGCATCTTGGATGATTACTGAGCCTCTCTGTCCCATTTGTTCTTGATAAATTGCATCTTAGGGAATGTTTCGACATTTTCTGATATTCTTTGGTCACTGTTACTATTAAGAGTAGAGAATAAATATAGGCTAGTCCTGGTAGTACTAGAGATCTCCGGTGAATCGTGATTATATTAGATTATCATGAAGTCATTAGTGCAATCCTTGTACTAGGAATCATCCGGTGTATTGTGGCTATCATATAGTCTACTTCAATCAGCTGGAATCAAGTCCTCCAGGTTTGGTTCATTTTGATTATGATAAAGGATTTTCAGTGAGGATAATCCATGATAAGTGACACCAATTAATAAGTTATATGGTTTATAGCGGATATCTAGTAGCTAAACATCTCTCTTCTACAACCTTACACCATGCCACCACCCCCCCGCCCCCGCCCACGCCCACATTTCCAGTAGGTTAAGTTTCGTCTAAGAGGTCTTTATGTTTGTTGAGGGTGTTCCTTATGTTGTCGGAGTTGAGGATTTCTGATGCAATTTTCTATTGATGTTACATTTTTTCGGTTGGTTAACTGATCGCTGTCGTAGGCGGTCAAGAATAAAAATCAACTCAAACTATATAGATAGGGTGAGTAGGGATCGTTTCCACGGAGATCTAGGGCGATTATCTCTTTTTTTTATGAAGAAAAAAAATAAAAGAGAATTGATTGTAGAAGGATTAACAAGAAATCAAAAGTGTAAATTAAATTATGAAAGAAAACAATTCAGAAAAATAACCCAGGAATTCTGAATCCACCATGCAAAGAGATTTATTTTCTTTCTTTTTTTATGTTGTAATATAAAATTCTTGTAATTATGATATTAGTATAGTTTATCTCTAAGGGATACGGACTGTATCAGTAGATTACAGTTCGTCCTGTTGGAGTATAAACTATCTAAATTCAATTACAAGATCTAAGATTCAATCTAACATACTACGATCTATCTCTCCAAAGCACGTACCGTATCCAGGGATCACGGCACATCAAGAGAAGGTGTAGGCTGGATCAATACCTCAGAAAAAGGTAAAAAGATATGAAATAAAAGCAAAATTTTATTGCATAAAAATTAAATACAAAAAAAAATAAAAATCTGTTTACATGCTTCATCATATTCTTGGATTGAAGGGATTTAGCCTCGCATCAAGCTCTCTAGCTTCATAATCTCTCAATAATTGATCCCTAAAGCTCTTTGAATTTTTTCTCTATTTTTTTCTTGCTTTTTCTCTGATTTTTTCTCCTCCTCAAGCTTATTCCCGGACCTCCTATTTATAGATGATTTTTTCATATTTTTCTGATTACCAAAGGAGTCCTAAAATTTTTAGAAAACATATTGATCTCCTAGGAATATTCCTGACCGTCAGATCTGGATTGGACCGCTCAGATCGGCCCAAAAATCTTCTCTTATAAACCGACAACAAACGTGGACCGTCGGATCTGGGTTGGGATGGATGTCAGCCGTTGGATCGTGCAAAAGAGGCTTCCACCGTCCGTAGACCGCGCTTGTGGACCGCGTATTGTTTCTGGTGGACCGTGCCCTGGCTCTGTGGACCGACCGACCGGTCCACCATGCACCGGAGGCTATTTTTAAGGTTTTATAGGGTATTTTGGCTCCGTTTTTGCTTCGATTTTCACCTAAAAAATTGAAAAAAATGTGTTAAATTTCTCAAAAATTTCTCTTCATTTTGGTGCTTAAATTGCTCAATTAAATAAACATCTTATTTTTTATAAATATATCTAATTTCATATTTTTTTCTAAAATTATTTATTTTTAAGAAAATTTTATAAATTCATGAAATAGGTTTTTAAGAAGATGTTAACACCATAAATTATCAAAAATACCTACAATAAATATAAAAATATACTACTTATCACACTCTCCAACTTGAACTTTGCTCGTTCTCAAGTAAAGAAAGAATTTAGATTTAAGTATCATTTAACTTAAAGTCTCAAATTTCACCAAACAATTTTAAAAAGGCCACTGATATACAGTAGAGCGTGAGTGAGGTATGTCATTGGAGTATTAATACTAATTAATATAAGAGTTAAACTAAGAATACTAAATTTTTTTTGAATTTTTTTAAATTATTTCTACCTTTATCTCTAAATCATTAACCTTCTTATGGACAAGTACATTGTTACTTTCGTCCTTCATTTATTAAACTCTTTTTTTTTTTTAATGTTGTACTGCTATTGAATGTCTTAACCCCTTAAGCTTTCTATTTAATCCATGTAGCGAGTTTTTAGCCAATGACTCCCAAACTAGATGGCTTTAGGTACTAGGTATAGAATACCCCTCGGACCTACTTGCTCGAATCAAACAGGCTACGAGTTAAAACTAGCTTTATAACAAAATTTTTTTGTCCTTCATACCTTTTGACGCGAAACTCAATGCTTGCTTAGGCAAAGAGATCCGATTACTCAGCATGAAGTACTTGAATTTTTTTTTTTAAATATATGAAGAAACGTATGGTTACCCTACACAAGTCTATAAGAAGTAAGCTCTTCTTTGATGCTGGTAAAAAAATTTAGAAATGCTCAAAGAAAATTGTTTAAGTTCTAAACTTAACTCCTTATTGAGTTTTCTTAATACTTGATCTCTCGATATCTCACAAACTCTCTAGTCTGTACATCAATTTTTTTTAAAAATGTTGGTTTAATTCAATTCTTAAATGTAATTTGGTGCTTAAATGCTAAATACTAACTTACTTGAGGACTTTTGAATTTTTTTTTTAATTCTTCCCTCTCCAACTTAATCGACATTGTCCTCAATGGAGTAGGAAAAATGAAGGGTGCATAAAAAGAGAAAGAAAAGGAGAGATGTCACCATATCCAGAAGTTTTTTGCAAAATTGGTGCTTCTCCCATCTTAGCCAATATTGCCTTCAAATCCGTACAAAGCAAGCCTTGATTAACCTGAACATAATGCAAAAGAAAGTAAAAGCAAAAACTGAAAACTGGGTTATCTTCTAGAAAGTGCTAAGTTTTAAGTCTTCAGCCAGATTCAAAGAATCAATTAGAATAAATAGGCTCATGGAGAACCATGGCCCTCAATTTTAGTCAATTTTAGTAGGCAATTCCAAGAATGGTTTCAATCGTTGTCCATTTACTTTAAAAGTAGCATCATTGTTTGGGTTTTTGATTTCTACAGCTCCATGAGAAAAAATCTCTTTTACAATATAGGATCCTGTCCATCTAGATCTAAGTTTTTCAGAAAATAAATGTAGCCTAGAGTTATACAAAAGAACTTTTTGACTAGATGAAAATGATTTTCTAAGGATTGCTTGATCATGAAACATCTTAGTTCGTTCTTTGTATATCTTAGTATTGTCATATGTCTCATTCCTAATTTTCTCAAGTTCATCAATTTGTAACTTCCTATGTTGTCCAGCCTCATCTAGATCCATGTTTAACTTTTTGATGGCCCACATAGCTTATGTTCAAGCTCTACTGACAAGTGACATGCTTTACCAAACACAAGCCTGTAAGGAGACATTCCTAAGTTGGTTTTGAAGGCAGTGCGATATGCCCAAAGAGCATCTACTAGCTTCAAGGATCAATCTTTTCTATTGGTGCTTACAGTCTTCTCTAGGATTTGTTTGATTTGACGATTTGAAACTTAACTTGTCCACTAGTCTGGGGGTGATAGGGTGTGGCCAATTTATGGGTGATGTTGTATTTCTTCATCAGGGTTGTAAAGGTTCGATTATAAAAATGTGTTTCCTGATCACTTATAATGGCTCTAGGGATTTCAAAACGAAAGAGAATATTTTCTTTTAAAAATTTAATAACAATTTTGCTATCATTCGATCTACACAGCATAGCTTCTATCCATTTGGATACATAATCGACAGCCACTAAGATATATTCATTTTCGAAAGAGTTTGGAAGTGGTCCAATGAAATCGATTCTCCATACATCAAAAATCTCAATAACTAAGATCGGATTTAATGGCATCATATCTCTTTTTGTGATCCGTCCTACTTGTTGACATCTAGTGTAGCTTTTATAATACTCATATGCATCTTTAAACAAATTGGGCCAGTAAAATCCACATTGAAAAACTTTTGCAGCAGTTTTTTTGGCTCCAAAGTGGCCACCATAGGCTTGATCATAACAAAAAGATAAGATACTGTTGATCTCGTGGTCCGGGACACATCTAATGATTTGATCAGGATATTGTTTAAACAGATATGGATCATCCCAAATAAAATACTTGGGCAAAGAATTTGTGTTTGTCCTGAGTGTTCCGATAAGAAGGAATCCTACCAGTGGTCAAGTAATTGACAATATCAGTGTACCATGGTTCTTTGGTCACAAACATGAGTTGTTCATCAGGAAAAGACTTCTATTGATGGTTCGTTAGAGGGTCATCAGTCAATCGGGACAGGTGATCAGCCACTACATTTTCGGTTTCTTTCTTATCCTTGATTTTTAGGTCAAATTCTTGAAGAAGTAAAATCCATCGATCAAACGTGCTTTTGCATGTTTCTTTATCAAGAGATGTCTAATGGCTGAGTGATCAGTGTATACAATGACATGTGACCCAATCAAATAAGATCTAAACTTTTCTAGGGCAAAGATAATAGCCAAAAACTCTTTTTCAGTGGTTGAATAGTTAAGCTGCGCACATTAAGGGTTCTACTAGCATAATAAATAACTCGTGGCAGTTTATCAATTTTTGTCCTAAAATAGCTCCGATGGCATGATCAGATGTATCACACATGAGTTCAAAGGGTTGAGTCCAATCAGGTGGATGAATAATGGGTGCAGATGTCAGTGCCTTTTTAAGATGCTCAAAAGACTCGAGGCACTCTAAAGTGAAATTAAATTTGATGTCTTTAGCAAGAAGATTGGTCAGTGGTTGGGCTATTTTGCTAAAATTTTTGATGAATCTCCTATAGAACCAGCATGTCCTAAGAATGAGCGAATTTCTTTGGCTGATTTGGATGGTGACAGATTTACAATCAAATCTACTTTGGCTTTATCTACTTCAATTCTCTTCTTTGAGATAACGTGGACAAGTATTACGCTTTCTTTGACCATAAATTGACATTTTTTCAATTAAGCACTCAGTGTTTCTCCTTGCACCTTTCTAAGATCAGTCTTAAGTGATGTAGGCACTCAGAGAAGGTAGAGCCAAAGATGGAAAAATCGTCCATAAATATTTCTAGAAATCTTTCAATCATTTCAGAAAAGATGCTAATCATGCACTTTTGAAAAGTAGATGGAGCATTACATAAACCAAAGGGCATACGTCTATAGGCAAAAGTTTCAAATGGACAGGTAAATGTGGTCTTCTCTTGGTCCTCTGCTGCTATAAGAATCTGATTATAGCTGGAATATCCATCAAAAAAATAGTAGAACTCATGTCTAGCTAACCTTTCCAACATTTGATCAATGAATGGTAGGGAAAAATGGTCCTTTCTTGTAGTCGCATTTAATTTTCTATAATCAATACAAACTCTCCATCCAGTTTGGACTCTAGTCGCGCTAACTCATTTGCTTTATTTTGGACCACTGTTACCCCAGACTTTTTAGGCACTACTTGAATTGGGCTAACCCATGAATTATCTGAAATAGGGTAGATAATTTCATTGTCTAGTAACTTGAGAATCTCTTTCTTCACTACCTCCTTCATAGCTGGGTTAAGTCTTCTTTGGGGGTCTCTGATTGGCTTGGTTTGGCTTCCTCTAAATAAATTTGATGTTGGACAATTGAAGGGCTGATCCCTTTGATGTCAGCCATGGTCCAGCCTATGGCTTCCTTATTCTCTTTGAGGACAGCTAAAAGTTTCTCTTCTTGGGTTTGATCTAGGTTTGATGCGATAATTACGGTAGGATTTCTGATGGACCTAGATATGCGTATTTGAGATGCTGAGGGAGTATTTTGAGTTCTAGTTTAGGTGCTTTTCAATCGATGGCTTGTGTATAGGTTCATCCATCCTCACAAGTGGTTCGACAGGTGGTTGCCATTGTGGATGAACTCTTTGATCACTAGATGGAGATATTTCATAAGCTATTTTAAATTTTTGATCTGACCAGATATTACAGTCAATCTTCTTCCCCTAGGTCAGTGATCTCATAGATCTCATTCTAAATCAGATTTACGTCAACGAATTGGTTCCTTTTTTTTTCAAGATTGAAAATATTGAGATCAATGGTCATATTTTCAAATGAGAGTTTCATGAGTCAATTGCGACAATTGATTAGGGTGTTGGTGGTCGCTAAGAATGATCTTCCTAAGATTACTGGAATGTGATCTTTTGGATTAATCACTGGTTCAGTCTCGAGGATCACAAAATCCACTGGATAAATGAAATTACTTACCTTGATTAACACATCTTCCACAACTCTTTTGGGGACCCTCACCGATCGATCTGTCAATTGCAATGTAATTTCTGTAGGCTTTAATTCTCCTATCTCCAATTTTTCATAGACCGAATACGGTAGGATATTCACACTAGTCCCTAAGTCTCATAAGGTCCTGTCAATGATGGTTTCTCCAATAACACAAGAGATTGTAGGAGACCTTGGATCTTTGTACTTGACAAGTATGTGGCTTGATAGATATGTGCTTACACTAGCCGCCAAGAAGGCTTTCTTGAGAACATTGGTGGTTTTCTTCTTTGTGCATAGGTCTTTGAGAAATTTGGCATATGTGGAAACTTGTTGGATCATATCTAATAGAGGGATATTCACTTTCACTTGTTTAAACATCTCTAAGATTTGATCCATATGAGCTGAGTTTGTTGGACCTAAGTCTATTTAGAAAAGGAGCTACAGAATTGGTGGGTGATGTCTCGAATTGCTTAATCCCTGATGTGGATTCTTCAAGTGGTTTGGGTGGTTTGTTAATCTCTGTTGACTCCTTAGACTTATATGGATCCTCAAACTCGGTCTGATCGATCATTTGCTCATGAGGTGGTTTAGACAATGGTTCATTTTGATCTTCAGGTGTACCGATATGGTTGTCTACTTGTTTTCCAGACCTTAAAGTGTGAATTGCATTTAATTGGTTGATCTGGGCTCCTTGTTGTGGTCCTTGATTATTCTGGGTCCTAAGATTAGCCTCAGATTGATTCGGTAGTTTATCTTTTTCTCTTTCACTTACAGCTTGGCTAATTGACCTAATTGCATCTCTAAACGAGTAATAGCCTGGGTGTTGGAAGTTAAAAGCTGGTCTGTGGTCTGCATGAAGTTGTTCAGTGTAGTGTTGGTGCTAGCAGATGATTTTGCTAGGATTTTCAGACTCTCTTCTAGCGAGTTAAGCCTTTGATCATTGCTGAAACCTGATGGGATATTTGATGATTGAGTGGGTCTGGGGTTGGGTTGAGTGAAAGCAGGTCTAATTGAGTTTGACCCTTGTGACCAAGAAAAATTGGGGTGGTTCCTCCATCCTGGATTGTATGTTGGTGTGTAGGGGTCATTTATGGGTCTTTGATAGGCTGCATTCACCTGTGCTACTTCGTTTTGGCTGGACTCATCAAGAAAGGACATCCTTCTATCGTGTGGTCTGTGGCATTACACCCATTGCAAGTTGTTGTTGCAATTTGATTCACTTAGGTGTGTTCCTTGAGTTCTAGAGCCTCTATCCTACGGATCAACGATGCGAATTTAACCTCTTCAGCTAGGGAATGTTAACTTGATATACACCTCCTCTTGAAGGTGTGTGTCTGTCGGGTTCCCTTGTAATCTCCCATTGTAGGTCTTTTTTGCTAGTAATCTCTCTGGCTCGGTGGACCAATCAACTGGTCCACCATGCACCGGAGGCTATTTTTAAGATTTTTTAGGGTATTTTGGCTCCATTTTTGCTCTGATTTTCATCTGAAAAATTGAAAAAAATATGCATTAAATTTTTCAAAAATTTTTCGTCATTTTGGTGCTTAAATTGCTCAATTAAATTAACATCTTATTTTTCATAAATATATCTAATTTCATATTTTTTTCTAAAATTACTTATTTTTTAAAAAATTTAATAAATTCATGAAATTAGATTTTTAAGAAGATGTTAATACCATAAATTACCAAAAATACTATAATAAATATAAAAATATATCACTTATTATTAACCATAGCTGCATGTATATGCTATAAATAATGTAGCCCATGGTTTGGGGATCTAATATTGTTCAGGGCCCAAGTTTGCACAGAAAGGTTCACAAAAGAGGGGTTGCAAAGATTCGAAATAAGGATTCTCTCTCTCTCTCACTCTCTCTCACACTCAAGTGCGTGCGTGCGCACGTTAGGAGTGATTAGGTGAAATCGAAAGAAGGAAAATGGGTGAGGGCAGCCCAATTGGGTGAGCATTGCATTATGTTTCTGGATGAGAGGACTTGCGAGAAGTGGGTGTTCCCATTCTTCCTGTTTTAACTTGAAATTTGTAACATATTTGTTAGTTAAGGAACTATGCTATTTGCCAATGCATTTCAATAAAGCAAGTTGTTGAATGCTGAGGATGCTGTTCCCATTAAATTGATCTTTTTATAATCTTGGGATTGCATTTAGCATTATTAAAATTATCACTATTCTGAACCAGGTCCTTTTTCTGATTGATTTTTTCCCCCCTTGCAGGTACGAATTATGCTTCAATGGGGAGAAGGCTGTTTGTAATGGAATAATGCCAACTTCATCTCAAGCACCAGAGTCAGAGCAGGAGAAGCCTCAAATCCATAGCTCTCATGTCCAAAATGGGGACAGAAATTCAACCGACCGTGATAATCTCATTGATGTGTTTCGGTGGTCTCGCTGTAAGAAGATTTTTCCAGAGAAAACTATGCGTTCTATTGGAATCCCATTACCTATGGAACATGTGGAGGTAGGTATCTGATTTCCCTTCACTGAGACAACCATCCTAATAAAGTCCGTTTTGGCACTTTTTGTTGGGTATGGTTAGCTGTTTGTATGATGGCTAATTTAGAAACTCACAACTAGGTTTTGGAGGAAATCTTTAGTTGTGCTATATGGATAACATTCTGAAGCATTTTTCGGGGCTACGTTAATTTAGTGCTCTCTTAAGCAACTATGGCACTTTAGTTTATCATTGCATTAAACAAAGGTAGTCACATTTACTTTGAATTGAGATGAGATGTTTGAGTTAATTTGTTTTTGGTTGCTGGGATCGTTTTTATCCACCATCATTGACTCATCAAAATTTTAGCAGAGGCTACTATTGCCTGTTTAGTCTAAATCCAGTATCTTGTTGAAATGTCTGGTTGCTTTTTGTGTGGAACTCTTCTAGAAAAATCAAGTCTCTCTCTCTCTCTCTGTGTGTGTGTCTCTCCCACGCACACAATCTTTTGGCAGTCATTTCCTGTAGCATGCATGCACCGGTTCAGAATCATAGGCTTTTTCCGGAGATGCGTACCAGGCTGTCTAGATGTTAGCATTTCTCATTGTTCATCCATGTAATAACCTGGCAGCCTGGTGCTTTGAGATCATATGGACTTATTCAAAATTTTGGAAAGAGGCAAAGAAAGATGTTCCGTGGTTAGGATAGCATCGTATTATTTCGATATTAAGTACAATATTCTTCAACAGTTGTGGAATGCTCTTTTACTTGTTGCTGTTTCAATGGTGCAGGTATTGGAGGAGAATTTGGATTGGGAAGACGTGCAGTGGTCACAGACTGGTGTTTGGGTGGCAGGGAAGGAGTATGCTCTTGCTCGAGTCCATTTTCTCTCCCCGAATTAGTTATCAGATATGTATCTCTGGGCTCCGTACATTAAAATTTATATGTATCCATGTGTATAATGCTGACTCTGATAGATAAAGTTTTGCTTCCTCTACGTAGCTGTGTCGGAGGCATGATTTCCTTTGTGTAATCAGGTTGACTGTAGGTTACGGTATTCACTAATTTTATGAGTAAATGATATTTACGTTAGTTTATTCTTAATTTCGGTGAGAATGGTTTGTGAATTTATCTGTTTTTCCTTTCGATACTTAAGTTTACTGAGGACAGTCTATTGGACAAACTTTGTTCATGGCAATTAAGAGCATGCTTTAATAATTGAACTGAGCTTGTTCATTGGCTTGCAACAATCTTTGCCTCTGGAAGAATGATTGGTCGTCCGGTCTTTTGTTCATATTTTGCATGTGATGCTGCTCTGGATCATTATCTGAAGAAATTGCTGAAATATCCAGTCGATGGTCATAACCACATCCTAATTTTTCTGGCCCTTTGTATTATTGTTTGTTGCATGCCTGAAAGGGAAAAAAGGTCAAATGTTTTTTCCAAGGACTTAGTGAATTTTGAATATGCACCATCATACTGATCCCGTTTAGTGTCATTTCTATTACCAAAATGTGCTCCGAACTGTTATATTTCAAGTACTTGTAATCTAACGGTCGTAGCCAACTCGTAATCAGTCTGGAAGACCAAGTTTTCCTTGCTATCCTACCGAGAATTTTGTTGCGAAGGACAATGCGAGTAGCCTGGCTCCCAAACTGTGCACCAGAATCCTGCCCCAATATGATTTAATGCCAAGGTCCCATATGATTTATTACTATATTTGTATATTTTCTGGATTTCACAATTGGAGGGTGAGATGCGCAGCGAGAATAATGAAATAAGGAGAAAAAAAAAAAGAACACGTAATATTTGTAGTTCATCTGTTGGTTTACATCTACAGGTAGAAATGATGCAAAAGTTTTACTATAGTGATTACAATGTATAAGATTTTTTTCTCAAATTCTAGCTTCAAATACATTCGATCTCAAGAATACTTAATTATTATCTTTTTTAATGGTTATAAAAGAGAGAGATATATATATTATAGAGTAAGATGATTTGGATTTGAACTGATGTCTTACGATGCTCAGGTTGGTTCAGTCCATGAGGGCTCTGCTCCGCCCTCCGGTCTACCATTCGTGCGGCCCAAATCATGAGCAAATGCTTAAAACAACGGACCTGTACAACAGCAGGGGCTGCTGGTTTACGCTTGGACAAAATACTAAAGCAGGATACAATTTTGTAGGCACTCAAGATAGAACCCAACGATCCTATTTTTTCTCCACCCTCTTAAAAGCAATACCATATCTGTGCCCTGTGAATTTTGTTTGACCGTTGGATCATTCAGTTCATGCCCCAACTGCCTCAGTTTCTTATATCTCGTGCAACATAGTGTTTATGGGCTGTTTGGTTTGCAATCAGATTCAGAATGAGAATGGATTAGAATGGGATCGAAATGACTATATCTTTTGAAGCATTTGGTTTGTGATTAGAATCGAAATCTGAATGGAGATTTGAATTCTTAAGATTGGATTTTAGGATGAAGAAATCCGAATGAAGATTTGAGTTCTTAAGATTAGATTTTAGGATGAACTGGCCGATTCCATTCTGCCCTGTAATAGGAGTATGAGTGGGACATCCCTGACCAAATGGTTGGCATGGTAGTAGCTCTCATCCTTTCCATTTGAGGCCCCAACTCTCCCAATCAAACACCCGTTAGATTCAGGCTCCTTGATTTACATGGCACCTCATGAGGCTAGATTACTTTACCCACCTGCCTGTACCACTGGTAGCCACATATTGAGGGCAATGGTGTGGCATCTTCTGTTCTCCTTGCAGTGGTTCTTTTTCTCATCATAATTTACATTTAAAGAATGTCATAATAGTGGCAACATAGATGTTCAATGATGCTATGATAGTGGAAGGAAAAAAAGGTTCACAAAAGAATCCTGAAAGTAATAATAAAAAAAAATTTCTGGATGCTGTTGTACACCTTCTGACAAAAGTGGCATTAAGCTATGTGTGGGCTATGCATCCATCACCAAATCCAATGTGGCTTCACTTGTGTGTGGTGCTTCCAAACCCAACTGGGATTGACCACTTAAACAAATCATTGGATCTGGCCTCACCATTGCGTTTTGCCTCACATGATTTGATTTAAGAGACATCGATTCCAGCAACGGATTTCTAACACATGTTTCTCACTTGGAATTCTTTGCTTATTGAGGTAAATCCTTTCAAACCAAGTCATTGACTTCCCCAAACTAATGCACGCGCATGTACAATGACAATCTTTGTTTCAAATTTACAGTGCTTACAGTGGAAAGCTAACCCATAGTTGGGCATTCCTTTAAAGTTGGATGGTTAGCAGTATCCCACTTCTCGGCGGTTCATTTTTAAATCCACGAGTATTCTTTTGAATGGCTTGCTTGCGTGAATGGAAGAAGAAATCAAAGCATAAACACTTTGAATCTGAGTTAATCACAAAGAGCATTCTCCCACAAACATCAAAGTCATGCTCATGCAGACCACTCAAATTTTCATGTTTATCCATAACTATTATGATTTTGAAGCAACATTTGCTACCGCTCTTGTTACAATTAGGATGAGACTAAGGTGAAGTCTTTAGTTGTAGTTTGGACGAGGGTTGTCATAAGAAATTTTGGCAATCCTAGCTACTGATTTCTCTCTCCTTGCTGAGTGGGGAAAAAAACAAAAGACCAATTGCTTGTCATTTCAAACAAATGATCTTCCAACTACCTTTCTAAATTTGTTTAAGTTTCTTTACCATTTCATGAAGCTCTTTGAAAGGAGGGGGGCGGAGCATGGATGGAACGATGGCATAGTTACCTATCTATTTGGTGCCGAGCTGGCGGAGAGGGTGCTCTTTATTATACTGCTTTTTCCCACCAGACTGAATGTGAGAGTGTGGGGATCAGTCTGCAATCTGTGAGTGGTAACCAGAGAGCTGTATGAGTCTTACAAAGGAGGTTCCGACTATAAAACTAGATGGGATTTGGATATGGTGATTGCACATCCATTCGAGAGTCAGCTTGTTCATTTGGAAAGTAGCTGATGCCGACTCCTGACTGGAATGGTCCTACGTGCTAGATGCATGGAGATTCTGACTGTTTGTCCATCTTGATGTTTGGTGGAGGAGATTGTTGATCATGTCCTATTTTTATGCCCTCGTGCTCGCTTGGTGTGGTGGATGGCTGGTCTTCATGCCATGATCATTATCACCAAGGATTCTACCTAGATCTTTTTAGATGCCCTCCGAAGGAATATGGAGAGTGATGCATCTAGGGCCATGGGTATTTGGGCGGCCTACATTGTCTATTACATCTGGCTGATTAGGAATAGGAGCTTCTTCGAGGATGTTTGACAGTTTGCGAGGATCACCCATGAAAGGGCCTTATTTTAGGCTATACAGATCGTGTGTCGGATCTTGATCGATTTGACCTAGGCTACTTGGGAGATCTGAGACTCTCTGGCTGCCACAGCAGTGCCGATTGGTATTTATTACTTAGGAGCCCCCATCATCCGGATATATCAAAGTCAACTTCAATGGCAGCGTTAGAGACAGTAGAGAGGGCATCGGATTTTTGATCCGCAGCCTGAATTTCAAGCTTCTAGCTGCCGACGGTCGTCACCTCATCGATAGCACGATCCCAATAGTTAAGTTGCATGCCATGTGGGCAAGTATTATCTTTACTAAATTGAGGCTTGGTGCAGCGAGACTTATGCTCGAGGACTTCGCCATGATGGTTGCCTGGTTACGTGGACAACCATCATCTGTGGCAATGCACTCTCTCACTTAGATATCTAGTGCATGGTAGGAAGCTGGCTTTTCATGAAGATTTGTCATATATATCGAGAGTTAATAGTGCTTTTGACTGAATGGCCACTTATATGGCCGCGCATACTAAAGAAATAGTGTGGATCGAGAGCGAAGATCTTCCATCAGCCTTCAAGAATATATATTTTTTAGATCTTTTTGAATGTATTCATATTAGATCTATACGAACCATCCGATTTATTAAAAAAAAAAAAGCTCTTCCAATTTTTTAAGAGTTGTGGCTGTATCATTGGCCTGTATTTGAAGGGAACAAAAAAAGTGGTAACCATGGCAAGAAAGGAAAAAATAAAAGAAACAGTTTACTTGAAAATCCATCAGCAACGTAAAAAAAATTTCAGCATTTATTTAATAAGAGTATGAGCAAACCTTAGCAAGATGATGATAAATATACAGTTGTCATTAAAATGAAAATGTTAAGAAAATAAGCTCATCTGACTGAAATTTTAGGATAAGAAACATAACTTATTAATTTTTTTTAATTTTTTTCAAAAACAACAGTACCGGCAGCAATAGCAAAGCATTCGTCCCATGATTTTAGCGTCTAAGACGCCATAGACGAATTAACCTTCTGGCCTCCTCGCTAGCCTTCCATTCCGATCTATAAATCCTTCCATCTCTCCTCTGCTTTCCCACCCTCAACAACCCCAAGTCCATTCAAAAATCTCCCGCCAACCTCCTCTCTGCCATCCCCCCGGCAAAACCGGCTACACCCGGTGGCCACCCTCCCCCTTTCGGTTGCCCCACCAGGAAAAAGCCCTCCTTCCCCTCCCGCTCCCCCTCCATTTCTTCATATCCTCGCATATCGGCGACTCGCGGACGCCAATCCACGCGGGCGAACCAAAAACTTTTTACTTTCCTTCTATTTTTTGTCCATTCTCTCCTTCCTTCCTCCTTCGAGCGCTCGCCTTCTCTCCGCGCCTCGATCGATCCGCCACTTAGGGTTTTTGGCGGGGAGATGGGCGGGCTGTGAGGTCTAGGCTTTGTGATCGGGTCTTCGATTAGGTTCTCGGAGCGGCGGCGAGCATGAGCGCCGTGAACATCACCAACGTCACGGTACTGGACAACCCGACGCCGTTCCTCAATCCTTTCCAGTTCGAGATCTCGTACGAGTGCTTGGTTCCTCTCGAAGATGGTATGGTCTTGTTCAGATCCCTCTTTTTGGCTTGGATTTTGGGGTGGAAAATGGTTCTAAATCTGTTGTTTCTTGGTCCTATTTCTTGTTGTTTTTGGAATGGTGTTTCTTTTAGGGTTCTTCTTTTTGGCCAGTTTGAAATATTAGGGTTTTGGAGGTTGATGTGCTATTGGTTTTGGTGTGCTATTTGGCTCTGCTAAGTAGAAAATTTGGAAAGAGGATAACAACAAGAAGGTGAAGAATAAGAAGATTGGATAAATTTATGAGGCTAGTGAACTGCTTTTAGAAGCCCAGTCGAAACATTGGCCAATAAATTAGAAACTAAGCAGCAGATGGTGGGCAGGGGAAGAAGAGAAGAGTTTGGTTGCTTGGAGGGAATTGGTCTGTAATGATATGATAAAACCCAATGATATATCTTTTTTTCTTAACTTATAATCCTAGGCTGCCTCCAGCAACCGTCAATGAGTGGATGGATCCCAAATTGTATAAGATTACACTGAGTTTATGAAAGTGGAATCCTGGTAACTCAACCATATTAGTTCAATATCGCAACTCAAAATTTTGATGGATGATCTAATTTATCACTGTGAATTGAACCTTGCTTTAAGATATATTGAGGATTCAGGTTGCATTAGGACAATACTGATCCTTGATATGTGGTAAATTTGTATCCGCCTGGCATCAATTATTATTGTTCTGCACTGAATTGTACTGACCATTACATTGCAATACTCTATGCATACCTAGACTGTGGTTGTACAATAGCATTCACAGTTTTCTTATTGCTGTTTTCATGTTTTCTTTATATATATATATATATATATATATATATATATATATATATTATATATATATATATATATATATATATATATAATGTTGTTGTAAGTGTACCATGTTTATCACATATGGCTTGTATGTATTAAGAAGGTTCTTGGTATATGAGATACAGTAATATGCACTGTAGGTAGCACTGAAAAGAAAATTATATTCTAACTATACTATCTCCTAGAACTGTTAGTTATCCTTACAAAGTGATTTATACTTTTTATTTGTACTGTTGAAGAACTGAACTCTGATACAGTGTCCAGGCTTCACCACTATCAGAATTTTGCATGCCTCTTTTCCCTCTTTCTGTTTGAGACTCTGGTTTCTCTCTTAAAGAACGGTTCTATGATTGGTAATTTCACGCCCATTTCCATTTGTTTTATTTCTTTTATCTTTCTCAGAATAAAACGTGAATATAATTAATTCAAGGCATTGGGAGCAATGCACATGCATTTCCTAAAGTGCAGGCTCCTATTAATGTTGACTACCAGTGATGAGCTAATTGAATTAGGGAAGTAAATCTTTACTAAAGAAATGAAGCTTTGGGCCTATGACTAGTACTAACAACAATGAATAGTGACTGTTGAGAGCTTTCCATGATGAGCCAACAAATATGTTGGATCTCTTTAGGTCCAAAAATAAAGGTAACTCTTAGCCTAATGCCCAACAAAATGCCTCACTGATTGTAGAGATATTTTGGAATAGATTGAAAACATCTTGAATATGTAACATGAGCATATTAATGGAAATACATGAGATGGGTTTGATCATGAGGTTGAAGCAGATTGTTATCAACTAATATCCTCTAATCTTCAGTGACAAGATGCGTTATATCACCATTGACAGTGATAATAGAATTGATGGTTACTTGCAAGATGTGGTGGACAAGCTAAAGCCCACCAAAGAGTTGTGCTATGTTGGGCCATTGACATTTCTATTTCTGTCAAAAAAAAAAATATTCATCCTTCTTCCTTTTTCTTCTTTCTTCTATCTTTTTCAATTATTAGGGAAAAAGAAATCCTCATATCCAGAATAATTCTTGTTGCCTCTAAAATTGCATCAAAAAGCTTCTCTTATTTTCCTTATATCATCATTTACCCTATTTTTTGGGCCTTTCAGCAGTAGCACTCAAAGCTTTCCATTTTGTCCTATAACTTGAGATGTATAAAGTTAAAAAACAAGTTTCAAGAACATACCATCAAACCCTTTTCTTCTTCCGAATCCACCCACATCAAAAACTGCCTTAAACAAAATAAAAGAGAAAAACTTCAACAGGCGTCAGCATAGAAAGTTTGCCTTTACAACTAAAGCACAAAAAGAGAGCTTTATTTGATGCCATGGGAGTTTAGTAGTGCGGTAACAATGATTAGAAAGTGTTTACACTATCTTTTAAGGTGGCCTTATTTAAGAATTTGGTTCTTCTAGACACTAAGTTATTTGGTTCAACCACCTACAAATATGAGGGAGTTGGCAGCTTCTTGTTTTCTAAGTTTGTTAATCACATCAGATGGATGTTATTGATCAATTCCTAGGACTGGCTACAGGGACTTGAGTTGATGAAATTGTCAGGCAAGAATATGCAAATTATTTTGAAACATCAGGACCCTATTTTCTTATAAAGCATTGTATGATTGTCATAGGTCTCGAAACTCTTACTACCCCCCACCCCTATCACCTTTTTCTTGTGGTAGTAAACCCCTATTTTGTCAGCTTAAGGTGTTTTCCTGCTAGGAAAGTGTAACATGAGGAGATCTATTATTCTAAGAATCATATAGTCACTCAATAAATGGGGAAGGCAAGTACTGATTCAAAGATAAGATCATTTGCATTGGTTATGTCCTTGATAAAATGATCAGATAATGCATCACTTGGATTTGCTTCTACCTTTTGCCAACTAATATTCTATATCTGTAACGTTTTATTGATAGGTCATTTTGAGTTTAGAGCTAACTTCTTTGTTGATAATGATAATTTCCATCTTTCATGTTATTAACAATGATTAGGCAGTGTATCACTATAATATTTCCTGTTATGGAGGAAGATACTGATGGGGTTAGTACTGTTTGAAGTAATAAACCATTATGTTTCCCATCTGAGGAACTCTGAAATTACTTATTTATCTGAGTTCCTTCAGTGTTGATGTTTCATGTCAACCATATGTAATTTTTTCCTATATAGGAGATAGAAAAGATGCACGGTCAAGCAACTCTTCCTGTAAATGCTGTCAGTTAAGAACTCAAGCCAGAAACTTAATAGCTTAAGAAAGTGTGGAGGATTATTAAGAATTAAGCATCTTCATTTTTATAAAAGCCCTTTTTTTGAGGAAGCAAATTAACTGATGAGAGCATTTCTTCAACGCATAAAGTAAGTCCTTTTTGGCAATAAGACATAGAAGTAGGTCTTTAAGAAATATCAGTAAAGTTGGCTCAGAAAACATATGGGGTCATCTGGAGCAGAATTTCCTTTGGTATGAAGAAGAGGTTGTATGGTTTAACAAGAAGGGTTTGTTGTATAGTTTAACAAGAAGGGCTTTGTTGTGCAGACATGTATGGCAGCAAGTGCACATAAAATCAACTAGTTTTGCTGAATAGGTTTCCAGAGGCTTTATTTAGTGCTAGCTGTTGAGGGCCTTAGACCAATTAACATGTCATCATCTGCATAATTTGGAAAGTTATCCAAGTTGGCAGTAACTTTTCCTGAGGGAACAAAAATTGTAGTTTGAATTTCAAATTGATGATTCAACCTGCCACCTCTTTTGTCCAGGCGTTGGACTGGCTTCAGTTCTGTTTTCACATCATGGAGAGTGTTTCTCAAAATTATAGATAGCTAAACCTCTATAGCCTACATATTTGCAGAATGGTGGGATGGTTTATATTGCATGCCTTCTATGTTTCACATAAGCAAATAACCCTTATGGAGCTTAGTTATATGAACGTGCAGTATAATTTTGTCTTGGCAGATATTATGCTTCTGCATGTACATGATGTGTTTATAACCATACCTACAGTTTAGAGGTAGCAGGTATATATGAAGTGTCAGAAAGTGAATCCACCCTCATCCTATTAGTGCTAGAGCCTGCCACCTATAATATATTTTGTTGATGCTAAATTAAGTTCCTCCAACATCTCCAAGAATTACAAACCTTGGTGTTCTACCATGGATTCTTGATATTGAATATCTTGACCATACAAATAGGCCTTATTCCATCATATGGAATCAGGTCAAGGAATGAACATACATATCTAATTTGTAATTTTCATGAATATGTGATTTCCTTAAATATGTTAAACATACTGTCTAAGTTCTCTGCTTCGGAGGCAAACAGAAGTTAGATCAGTATCATTTTTTTTTCGGCCAATAGTCCAAGTTGATAAGACATGTTTACTTTGGTTATGTGATATTTCAAGTTTCATTGTGCAAGGTTATCAGTTTTTTAATTCAAAGTCTCCAATGTTTTTTTTTTTCATGGGATCTTATTTCAGTGAAGTACACTCTTGTTTGAATAGAAATTTCATTATTGTACTGTGATTTATATAGATTTTTAAATCCTAAAATCTTTGGCACCATGTCCTTTAAGCATCATAGTTTGCAGTTTGCAATGCTGATGTTAGTTTTGATGGAAACTGGTAATTTCTTGGGAAATCTCTATGTTGATAGAAATATAAGTTTATTCAATTTTTTGTTATTGGTATACATAACAGAGCTTAGCAGATATAAAACAGAAATAAGATCCGGTCTTTATTTTTTTTAAGAAATAAATGGTAATTTTATTCTTCATCAATAATTTTTAATTTAGTAGCATAGAAGCTCCTTACCTGAAAGTGATTGTGGGCATGGAATTGGTGGTGTTTCTGTTTAGCAGTTTGTCATTAATAATATTCAGTGGATCTTATCTTGCTATATTGCTGAGATTTAACAAAAGAAATCTTGTTCAACCCTTCAGATTTGGAATGGAAGCTCATATATGTAGGGTCTGCAGAGGATGAGACCTATGATCAGCTCCTTGAGAGTGTGCTTGTTGGTCCTGTCAATGTTGGGAACTACCGCTTTGTATTCCAGGTAATTTTTACCAAGCCGAATCAACATCTAGCATGACTTTATCCACTGAAAAGAGCATAAACTAATAGTCTATAAATTTGTACTTTCAGGTAGACCCACCAGACCCAATGAAGATTCGTGAAGAAGATATCATAGGTGTGACAGTGCTGCTTTTGACTTGCTCCTATTTAGGGCAGGAGTTCATCAGAGTAGGCTACTACGTGAACAATGACTATGATGATGAACAGCTAAGAGAAGAACCACCACCAAGGGTTTTAATTGACAGAGTTCAGAGAAATATCCTGGCTGACAAGCCCCGTGTCACTAAGTTCCCTATCAATTTCCATCCTGAAACCGGTGAAAATGGCAGCCAGCAACAGCCACCACCGCCTACCACACCTGAAAACCATGCCAGTGATGATCCACAGCTCGATCAGCCTCCAAAATGAGTTTTTTACTAATGTAGAGTGAGAGGGTCCAAAACAATCCGGACAAGGCTTGATGGTTGTGGTTATGGTGAGGTGAAAAGGTGCAAGTGCTTAACCTTACGGGATCTTTGTAGAAAATTATTCCAGTGGGTTGTGGGCACGCTATTTCAGTTAAACTGGCTCTCGTGATGGAAAAATTTATGCCCTACTTGAATGTTGGTGTACTCTAAGTGATCCTTATGGGCTGGTTAAGCATGATTTTGGTGCCTGCTGGAACTCTTGTTTGTTGTGCTGACACCTTATGTGTTGTGTTGAAGGAGTTTAGAGATGTGTAAGGAATTTTTTGGTCAGTATGGTACCCTTGAGCCCAATGTCATGATTCACTATTTCATTCAATTTATTTTAGCATGCCTCCTGGTTAAACTTTTCTTTTACAGAATTTGTTCAAGCTAGCTCCTCTTACTTTGAGCAGCCATGATTTAGTTTGCATTTTTGTTCATTTAAATTCTGGGAAATTTTAAGAGCAAGTGAAAACTGAACACATATTTCTAATTTGTTTGAAAAGCTTTAGTGTCCAAATTTGATTCACAGGTCACTGCCGAAGGAAAAAAAAAGTGAATGAATTTAAGTATCACAGAATAAAAAATAAAAAATATTAAAATGATAGAGAATCCAAATAAAAACATATAAAAATAAGTTAATATGATAAACTGAAAACAAATATGTATATACACAAGAATTTTCATGTTGGTAATTTGAAAGCTCAATTAAGTTTGAGCACCCAAAAAACTTGACTATCACTAGGTTTAGTTGGATTGTGGGCTCATAATCAAGCATTCCAATGGTCAATCCAACCAGGAGGTTTTTCGGCATGATTCCCAGGTTTTGAACATTGCCGTGAAATAAAAAACAGAAATCCTCGACCTGAGTCTCTAAACAAAAAAGAATCCAAATTCTTTCCTTTTTCTTTCTAAATTTTAAAGCATTAAAACCATGTCTCAAGTGGTTTCTTTGAGTGTTGTTGATTGGGTTTTAAAATGTTGTAGATGCATCGCAAGAATTAAGTGGCAAAATCTTTTATCATTAGGGAAATCAAACATATTGTGTAGGAGCAGAGTGAGTGGGAACAATGATGATCAAATCCCCCTACGTTGGACAATCGAAGACCTCCAATTTGGATGCATTATATCATCAACTCTAGACAGCGATCCATCTGCAACAATTCCGAAACTCTTGGGAGGACCTCGAAAGGATTCGAACATATCCATCTCGGGCCACGCCTCCATAAATACAAGCTCCTTATCCTTTTTCACTTCTTCCGTGGATTTATCATATGCATGGATCTCATTTCTTGTTTCCCAACTCAAACGCAACCGGATGCTTTAGCCTTGGGAAAAGCTCCAAAGCTGAGGGGTGCCTCAAAAACCGAGTATCTTTGCAGCTTGGGAACGACTCCTTACCCGAAGCCCAAATATGGGCTGAAGGTGACGTGCTTGGAATTCGTAATAAAATTTTGGTTTGCAAACAGACCAGCCCTGACGAAGTACAGTACATAATAATGTGATTAAATTTTAACAAATGTTAAGTATTACATTTTTGGAGAGCGAATTTAGCATTTTGATAATATCAAGTGTTATTTCCATCTTAACATCTGTAATTTCTGAGTTTTAGCATCGGTTAGTTATTGATAAATCTATTTTGATTCTCTATTAACCAATAATATGAGATCGTTAACATGGTCAAAAGCTAAATTGTTTTAAGTCCAGGCAAAAAATTATACCTTTTCTGCCACTTCAACTAGTAGATTCGCTGGTTGGAGTGGAGAAGACACGTTGCTCGTCCGTTTTGTGGCAAAATAGCTTTATTATTGAGCTAATGGTATTAGAAAATCTTCATTGTAGATCCTTTGTCTCCGAAAGAGATCTCTTTGATGACATGCTCTTTGATCGAGAGGTGCAGCTAAAGAGCATGAGTCAGGAAAGGCAGAAAGACGTTTCCCGAGCATAGGTGTATGATGCCAAAAAAGAAAAAAAAAAAAGTCTGTGACAACGACGATGGCTCTCCTCGCTTTGGAACACCCAATCTCGTCTGGTTCTTAATTTAGTCCGGTTTGACTGCCAGCCTGCGTTTTGGTCACCTGTCTCTATACACAGTAATCTCTGTTTCTATACGCTCATGAACGGGGTAGGAATCAAACAAAAAAAATATTCATCGAAATCAAGGCTGAGAGATAACTGTAAAATGGCAGTCAAACAAGACAACTCCATTGCATCTATGACTTAATGATCTACATCAGACAAAGTTCCTGACGCACGTTGGTAGGTCCCGTCAACACACGTCTTTGTCTTGAGAATGCTATAGCTTTGATTGTTTGTGGTTGGTTCAAGACAAATAAGATGCAAAATTGACCTTCCACTCCCAATCTTAGAAAGAAGGCTCTATCTGGACCGGGGATTGCTGATGTTTGGGTGGTGAAACATGAGCCTGTCTAGTTGCTTTGCAGATGACTCTTTTTTACATTGAAGAAAAGATTGCAGTGCATCTCATTCCACTTGTGTTGACCATGTCTGCAAGCCAAACCATCTGGAGGCTATTGCATCTTTTTCATACACCATGTAGGTTTGAAGTCCATAAAACCATTCATTCACATCATCTGGTTTCATTTCTACCACGTTCACCAAAACTTGCTCCTAATAGGGTTGTGAGGAGAGATTTATCTCGAGAGCAAGAAGAGAAGGGGAATTAGAAATTATGATACATGGGAAAGCTCAGCGATTTTTTATCTCTATCCTCCCTTTTTCTTTCCCCCCTCTTTTTTGCAATCTCATCTGGCTGGCTTTTATCTTCAATTGTCTTCTCTATCTTTTCTCTTAAAGATCATGAAACATTTCCAACACAATGTACAAAAGGCACCAGGAGCTGAGATGACACGAATGGATTATTTATCCATCCTTTAAATTAGTTAAGTATTTTTTGACCAGTTTCTTCAAAGTTGCCTGCCCCTAAATCTTCTAACAAGTCTTCATCTAGCATCACTAATTTGACTCATGCTTCGACCTCATTCAACTCGAGAAGTAAATTTGAAGAGTTCATTCTCGTTGCCCGTACAAGCCGTCCCGATAGGCGAAAGTTGCTGAAAATGACAAGTTGTCAGATTGCTTCTCGGTCTTCAGCGTGTCTGCTGTTTCACTTCCTACTGCCGATCCAACACCTATATTAGTTGGAGATCCAGTGGAGGCCACAATCGGTTACCGTAACCACCGGTAAGGGTTTAGTCCTCTCGTCTAAAGACATAAATACCCATGACTTTTGCACCGATTTTGTATTCATACCACTAAAATATCCCTACCGAGCAAGTCAGCCGTTAAGGTTAAGATGGTAAATTCACAAGATCACCAGGCGGCTTTCAACCCATTCAAAGATCAACATCGTTTTTACTTATACGGATCGGTGGCGCAAGATTAATAATTAGCTGGCCATAAATCTCGCGACCCCGACATTCTCCACTCTCCACTCTTCCAGCTCGAGCTCGATAGCCAACTCGCGAGTTCTCCACCAATGGCGGACGAGGCCAACTCCAAAACCCTAGAATCCCAAGCCCTAGATTCGTGCCCCCCCGAGACCCTAGTCGATGGCAGCGCCCTCGTGGCCAGGTCCCTCGCCCGCGCTGGCGTCCAGCACATGTTCGGCGTGGTGGGGATCCCTGTCACCGCCGTCGCCACCCGCGCCGTCGCCCTCGGCGTTCGCTTCCTGGCCTTCCACAACGAGCAGTCCGCCGGCTACGCCGCCTCCGCCTATGGCTACCTTACCGGCCGCCCCGGTGTCTTCCTCACCGTCTCCGGCCCCGGCTGCGTCCACGGCCTCGCTGGCCTCTCCAACGGGGCCGCTAACACCTGGCCGGTCGTCATGATCTCCGGCTCCTGCGACCAGGCCGACTTTGGGAAGGGCGATTTCCAGGAGCTTGACCAGATGGCCGCCGTGATGCCGTTCGTCAAGCACGCCGCCAAGGCCACCCACGTCTCCCAGATCCCCCGCCTGGTCCGCGAGGTGCTGGGCTTCGCCGTCGCCGGACGGCCCGGCGGGTGCTATCTGGACCTCCCAGCTGACGTTCTCCACCAGACGATCGCTGAATCCGAAGCCGCTAGGGTTTTATCGGAGGCCGAAAACCCTATATTTCAAGAAGTTGAGCCCGTAGGGGCCCTACATATCGAAAAGGCAGTGTCTTTACTCAGGAACGCCGAGAGACCTTTGATCGTGTTCGGTAAAGGCGCCGCCTTTGCCCGGGCCGAGAATTCTCTAAAGAAGCTGATCGAGACCACCGGAATTCCGTTCCTTCCAACACCAATGGGCAAGGGGTTGATGCCGGACACCCACGAGCTTGCCGCCACCGCTGCTCGATCGCTGGCTATTGGCCGGTGTGATGTTGTTCTTGTCGTCGGTGCAAGGCTTAATTGGCTCCTCCACTTCGGAGAACCTCCAAGATGGTCTAAAGATGTGAAATTTATACTGGTGGATATCTCCAAGGAGGAGATCGATCTCCGAAAGCCCTACTTGGGCTTAGTGGGTGATGCGAGGAGAGTGTTGGATCTGATCAATGAGGAGATCAAGGACGACCCTTTTTGTCTGGGGAGATCACATCCATGGGTGGAGGCCATTTCCAAGAAGGCAAAGGAAAATGTGACAAAGATGGAGGCTCAGTTGGCTAAGGATGTGGTTCCCTTCAATTTCTTAACCCCAATGAGGATTATAAGGGATGCAATTCTTGCCCAGGGGAGCCCAGCTCCAATACTGGTGTCAGAGGGTGCAAACACGATGGACGTCGGGAGGGCAGTGCTGGTGCAGAATGAGCCAAGGACAAGGTTGGATGCAGGAACATGGGGAACAATGGGGGTTGGTTTGGGTTATTGCATCGCAGCTGCCGTGGCTTCACCTGGTCGCTTGGTGGTGGCTGTGGAAGGGGATTCCGGTTTTGGATTTAGTGCCATGGAAGTCGAGGTATGATCTATCTTTTCCATATAAAATATAAATATAAGTCGAATGATTTGATTAGATTTATATCACTCTGATGAATTCCAATATAGCCGGAGGTTTGTTAAGCTAGTTGATTGTTGTGTTGTTCCTGATTGAAAGGCTACTATAGGACATCCTATAAAATTGATGGCAAATTCTGTTCAGTGACTAAATCTACTACTTCTAATTACTTTTATATACGTATAGCCAGTTAAATGCATGTTGAGAAACAGACGAGTTTTTAGAGTTGCTTTATGTATGGCTGCATACTGTTATGCATAAGTATCATATGATCACATAGGTTGGAAATGTTATCAGTTATATGGGGGAAGTATTTCATTTGTTTTTCTGGAATTAAAATCCTTGCTGAACGATCCTATAATAGTTTAATTCTTTACACAAGGAGCATAGAGCGCCTTCCGTGGTATACACCTGGTTGTGCCATCAGCAGGTAAGGCTATTGTCCTAAAAGCTGTGTAGTCCGAGGTGCCTGGAGGACATTGCCAGATGTGTGGCATTATGATCATAAGTTCTTCAAAAAGCATGGCCTGGTTAGCTAGTTATTTGCAGTGGCTTGTTTGCTCTTGCATCTATAGTTATGTATGGCAGCCTGAGTTGCCACTGGTGTAGTTGATGTATGTAGTAGTTGAGTTTTAAGATGCTAGAATTGCCATGTATTATGTTTTTAATCTAAGTTTGAGGTCTTTTTGATCTGTACAACTCAAAATAAGATATAAATTCTACTTTAGAATATTTTTGACTGCTTATGGAAAGAACGTGACCATTGAAACATTTTATGCACTTAATTTTGTATTACTAAGTTTAGTTATCCTCCTTCAGACATTAGTGCACTGTTTGCATTAGAAAGAGAGGTGATTATGAGACAGAGTTAGTCCTTTTGGTTTCTGAGTTCCTTGTTCAGAAGTCAGAACCTTATTTCAAAAATGATTTTTTTTTTAAATTCTCCTGTTGCAGACATTGGTAAGGTACCAGTTGCCTGTTGTGGTCATAGTCTTTAACAACGGTGGAGTATATGGTGGTGATAGAAGAACCCCTGATGAAGTAACTGGACCATACAAAGAGGACCCTGCCCCAACTTCTTTTGTTCCAGGTGCAGCTTACCATACTCTAATGGAGGCTTTTGGAGGTAAGGGTTATCTTGTGGGTTCTCCACAAGAGCTCAAGTCTGCTCTTGCAGAATCTTTTTCTGCATGGAAACCTGCTGTAATAAATGTTATCATAGATCCATATGCCGGTGCAGAGAGTGGGAGATTGCAGCATAAGAACTAAAACTAATGTTGCATTCTTGATTTTCTCCTCTCTCTCTCTCTCTCTTCAGTTTCTCAATTCCAATTAATAATCATTGCTTTTCATGCAATGGATCTTCTTTTTCACTTTTACCCCATGTCAGTTGCCAGTTACACGGATCATGTGTTGGAAATTTAGGCAGATGATGTTGCCTCCATATGTTGAAGATATTTGAGGCAACCAGTGAAAACATTACTGTATGTGTAGCATTTCCTTTTGCATTAAGCGGAACAAGAAAGCTGTAATTTTAGTGGTGCAGTAATATGATGTAATGCTTCTTTTATTAGCCATGATCCCATTTATATATCTATGTATTTGTCTTTCTCATGGACAACTGGTGAGATAATTTTATAACTTTATTATAAAAACAAGTAGTTTGTGTTTACAGTGCAGTCATAGTTAGCTTTACATGATTCTGATGATGAGAAAAAGGAAAATGTGGCTTAAGATATTTCTTGATGCTTCCCTGAAGTGATGGGGACTCGATGATTTATTATCACTTAATGATGTATCTGTGCTTGTTTCCGCTTCTACTGGATCCCCAGGAAGGCATCGATATCATGACGACAGTTCTAACATGAGAATTTAAGTTCAATGATGATAAAAATTTAGTGACTTGCGACATGTAATGATGTCTTTCTGGGGTCTTACATCTCGGCATCATCCATATACATACAAGAAAGATGAATGTGCTTGTGGCAATTTAATAAATATGATTAACCATCATGAGCTGGATCGAAGAGTTGTTTCAAGCATGCCTGGAATTACAAAAGAGAAAAAATATTTACATATAGCATTAGCTCTTAGGTTGGCAAGGATGTCATTCAGGAAAACATAACATTTCCTCAGGCTAAAAAATTATGATGTCACTGAGTAGACATAAAACCATGCAATAATAAATTGAGACGGTTATTTTGCAAATTCTTATGCAGTTTTCTTTGGGAAAATATAGAGCTTAGTTAATGCCTATATAAGTAAATATGTAGAAAAAAAATAGCATCCAGGTATGGGATATGCATGTGTAGCAATAAATAAATAAATAAATAAAAATTAAATAAACATAGAAAATAATATTAAATAATAATAAAATAAGAACTAAAAACTTAAAATAGGAAATAAAGATACGAGATAGATAAAGTTATTAGAGAGAGAGATGGAGATATAGTACAAATTAGTTTGTCAGAGAGAAATTAGTTAGCATAAAGAGAAAGGGATTTGGAGTGTTCAATAGAAATTAGTTTCCAAAAGTATCCATCTTGATGATTGTTACAAATGAAGTTTTATTTGTAAATCAGATAATACTTCCAATGCTCTTTTAATATCTATAGCACTACTAAAGTAAAAACTTTTGGTCATCCTTATGAACATATCTAACGTACCTTGGCCTTTATCTTATATAAAATATTGTTCATCACAGAATTAATTTGGAGATCAGTTATAAATTTAATAGATGAATTATTCCTACATTTGATTAGTCAATCTATGGCCTTTATTTTATATTTACTATGTTTCATCATAAAATTAGTCATAGGTTCAGTTATGTAAGTGTGAATTATTTCTACTATTAGATGTATTATAGGACCATTTTATAAGAGACATTTAGAGACAGTAACTATAGCTATTAAAAAACATGCATTTTTTTAGTAGAAACATGCACTTTTTTTTTGGGGGTAACTTAAAAACCCATCAGTTCTGGAATTTTTGAGGACATGGGACTTGGGAAAGATCAGAAGAAGATGAGAACAAGAAAGCGGATGCTCAAAGTCAGTGATGTTCAGCAACTTAACCATAAACTCTGGCTTTAGTTTCCTTTTCATTGCCTCCTGCAAATCTAAATTTGGTTTACATTTCCCTTTATCTCTATTTGCAGTGCTTAAATTTGACTTTTATGAATAGATTCAAGCTTTTGCTATCTTTTTAATCTATTTTGCATATCAAGATGCAATATCAGGCACTTTTAATTTGCTCCTTGGATCAGCATCCAAATCCCCCACTCCTTTCTACCAATATTAATGAATTTATCTTAATCATACAGGAAAATAAGGAGTTGATTATCATTTCTATGCTGCATAATGCAATTGTTTTTGTACAGATGCTCATCTAATTATTGTCTATATAATCAATTGTAAATCCCCACCAAGAAAAACAGGAATTTTATTGCTACAAATCTATAGTAGCAAGTCTTTCCTCAGAAATCCGCACTCCTATTTTCTATATAATCAACTGTAATCATCTAAACAAAAATAGAATCCTACTACTAGAAATCTATACCAGCAGGTCACATTGTAACTGCATATACTTAAGACATTATCAGCTTACTAGAAATCTATACCAGCAGGTCACATTATAACTGCATCTACTTAAAACATTATCAGCTTATTCGCAGTGTAAAACGATAAATATAGTGAGTGAAAAGGCAGTGCAACTCTGCATGAAAAATGCAATGCAGTTATGCAGATAAAGAAAAAATTCAAGATATCCAAATAAAAACACCAATATGGTTGAGTGAAGAAAATACAGATTTATAGAAACCCTGATTATTTTATGGATAATAATGAAGTTTGGAAATTAAATATAATGACTTGGAATCAAATCCTACTTCATTTCTGTTGCTATTTTGCGTTATAGTTTTTTTTTTCTAAAAATACTTTTATTCATCTCCTTCCAATCCCTTTTCTCCTTCATTTCTTTCATGAGTCCAATAAAGCTTCATACCTCTGACAGTATCATGCATGATGTTTTTTTTTTTAAATTTATTTATGAGTCAAGAGCTAATACAAAATAGAGAAATTCTTTATGCACTGCAGCCGGTATAAAAAATCTGACGTGGAGTGCATCATTTTGTCTGATTAATTCATATAATTATTATTTTCCAACATGTATTTAATATCTGCATATCAATTTTTTCGTTTAAAATTTTTATATGATAAAAATATTTTTATTTTTAAAAAAAAATTATAACATCATGTGGCATATTATAGCCTAAGATGTCATAATATGGTTCAAAATATCATAATATGAAACGGATATTTTTGTCGAATCACTTTCTAATATATATTTAATATTTATAATTAATTTTTTTTATTTAAAAATTTTGAATGATAAAAATATTTTTATTTTTTAAAAAAATTATAATATTTTATATATTTTATAAATAAAATTATAAATTTTTAAATAAAATTTTAATTTATAGATATTATATATATATATCGGGAAAGCGAGGGCAATGCGGGCGAATTAGTCCGCTTCGGATTTTTGACACCGCCTTTGGTGCACAAAGAATTTGCCCTTTGTCATATCCGACGCCTCGTCAACCACCTCCTCATCCGTCGCCGAGCGAGCTCAGCTTCCCCACTTGCTCCCTCCTATCGCGCCAATTTCTCTCGTTGCTCCATACAAAATCTAAAGCAAACTCTTTGCAAGAGGAGGGGGAATAAAAGAATTTAAAAAATGGCTCTTTCCACGGCGAAGCTATCGGAGCTCCCCTTCCACCATGGTCCCCTCCCCCTCTTATCCTTCCCCTCTCTCTCGCTCTCCCTTCTCCGCTGCCGCTTCCGCCTCCCTCCTCCTCGCCCAGAGCAGCGGCGGTGGCGACTCCGACACTTGCCATACCCCCAAAACCTCCAACTACCTCTGGGATGACGACGCCGCCGCTGGCCAAAACCATAATCTTAGAAACCGCCCCGCCCTCCACCACTCCCGTGCTCCCTCCGCCTTCCAGCAATGGACCCCTCCCGACCCCCATCCCTCCCCACCGCCGCCACCTGATAGACGAACGGCCGTTGCCGGAGACCTCAGTCAAACCGACGCCAACCGAAGCTTGATCGAGAGGATTGTGCATCGGCTGCGGAATTTAGGGCTGGGCTTCGAGGAGGACGAGGAGGTGGGAAGCTCTGAAGGAGGCGCAGCAGTTGGATGGGAGCGAGAGGCTGGGGGATTTGCTCTAACGGAGCTGGAATCGACCTGATTTGCCCGGTCCCGGACCAGTCGGTCCTGCCGCGGGAGAGGGAATGGGAGAGTGGGTTCATGGAGTAAACGGAGGTCGACGGTTTCAAGAAGAGGAGAGTGAAGGCGTCAACCCTGGCAGAGCTGACGATCGAGGAGCATTCGGAGCTCAGGAGGCTGAGGCGGCAAGGGATGCTGCTCAGGGGGAGGATGGCAATTCCAAAGGCGGGGGTAACGCAGGCTATAGTGGAGAAGATTCCTGACTCCTGGCGGAAGTCAGAGCTGGTCTGGCTCAAGTTCCATGAGTGCCCATGACATGTAGATGGCGCATGAGCTTGTGGAGGTTGGTATGCTTGATGATGCAATTCAGAATTCTCGGTAATTCATTGAGTCAATATATTCCAATGTTGATATGGAGTAATCTAAAGAAGAAAGAAACAGTTAATAAATTCATACCTTCTTTGAAAACAGACTTAACTTCAAATTCTAATTGTGTTCTAATGGATCCACAAAATTTGTGTATATTGATGACTTATCTACCCAATTTATAGGATAAATGTTAAGAAATGTACTTGGAACATTTTTTATTCTGGAACTTGACACCACAGAGGAGATTTGATCTCAAATCTCACAAATCCATGGTTGATATTGTGAACTCACTGTTAGGAAATTTCAATTTGCTCCCCAGACTCCTGTTTTCTTTTCCTAATAAATATCCTGTCAAGCATTTAAACATTAGACCCTTTCCTTGAGTTTGTTGCAGTCCACCCAAATGCTCCCAATCTTCCCAACATTATTTGAGTTAAATATGCTTGTTAGAACTCAAATGAAGGGACAATAACTAAAAAACAATATAGTTTGTTCGTGAGCACATTTAACATAGCTTGAGCTTATAATTTGCCATGTCTTTGATGAGGGTTGTACAATGTGTATAGTTTTTACAAACATGTTGTACTTCAGTATATGGTTTGTGACTGCCGCAAGAACTGCAACTTATTTCTTGTCTGTATATTGGTCTCTGACTGGTATATAAAACTATTTGTTAAATTTGTTCGAACTCTTTGCAATATTTGAAACTTAATTTGAGTTCATATATTGGGCCATGACTAGTATATAATACTATTTTTTAAACTTAGTCAAACTGTTACTTTTCAAAGTTTTTAATATGCATTTTCATAGAAGATATACATCGTTCTTCCTCTTGCTGTAATGCACTTACAGCTTGTCATTGCACATCATTGCATGCCATCTCTTTTTAATGTCCCCAATGCTCTTCCATTGTATAGGGCTATGTGATGCTGTGAATTTTTATTTTTATTTTTTTAATTTTTTGTTTTTAAAAGAAACATTTCAAGGCTTTTTCTTGCTTATAATATGCATTTCTGGCTGGATTTTTACATATACAAACGTATATATCCATTTACATGTCTTTGCATGTTAAGATGATTTACTTGATGATCTCTTGTGCTGCTGATCAGCATTGGACTGGAGGATTGGTTATATGGAGATTAGGAAGTGTTATGGTGGTTTATCGTGGTAGTAACTACAAACGGCCTTCTAGGTCTCAATCTTTGGATGTTGAGGCAAATTCTACCAAATTATCACATGAAGGGACACATTATTCATTCCAGGTGTTTCAGGTGCACCCAATTTGGCTATTGAGAAAAACAGTCATTCTACCTCTTCAACAGCAGAACAGGCCAGAGCCGCCAGACCATCTCTTATGGACCTTGAGTGCACTGAAACATGACAGGGGAGGCAGCAGAATATAATCGATTTCTTGATGATTTAGATCCTCACTTTGTTGATTGGTGGGGAACTGGAATTTTACCTGTGGATGCTGACTTACTGCCTCAAACTATTCCTGCTATAAAACACCATTTAGACTTGTCCTACTGGAATGTGGTCATGGCTTACCAATTCTGAGATGACCAACTTACGAAAGCTGGGAAAGACTCTTCCTTGTCATTTTGCCCTTGGTAATTCACACTTTAAAATAAATTGCTGTCATTTTCTTTTCTTCTGCCTGTTTATTCAAGCTTATGGCGTTTCCTTAACTTTGCTCATATAGGCAGAAGTTGGCATCATCAAGGCTTGGCAGCTGCTATGCGAAGCTCTGGGAAAAGAGCTTAGCAGTGAAAATTGGTGGCAAACAGGGAATTCAGAATACAAACAACAAGCTAATGGTTGAGGAGCAAAGGTTTGTTATCCTCTTTTATTTAAATCATGCATTTGACTTGATAACACTCTCTAATTTCTGCATCTCAGAAAAATTGCTCATGGTTGTTGCTAATACGTTAGTCATAAAATTTTGCTCTTTGCTCCTCAATTAGGTATCTTCATATATTTACCTGAGAAAAGAAGAATGATAGTCTTCATTTTAAAACATGGGTTCAATCTTCAAACAAATAATTCCCTGCTTGCTACTTTGCTTTTGCCAGTATGAAAATATATTGGTTTTAATATTGGCTCTATAGTATACATTGTTTTAGAAGTACTTATCTTTTAACAAGAGATTGATTGGTATAATGGAATCATTCTTTATGCAAGAAAATTTTATTTTAATTAGAGAATGCCTATGTCACCTTTGATTGATGTAACATGACTTGGCAGAACTTGTAACTATGCCTATTGTAAGCTCATTCAACTATGAACCTATGCCCTGCCTACCACAAACTTGTGGCTTAAGCGCACATACATTTGTGAGCGTGCATAATGCATGCCTCTATGTGTCACAGAAACCTCATAGAATTACTTCAATAAGTGGCTTTACTTATAGGGTGTTGGTATGGGTGATAACCCAGATCAAAGGTGGGTGGACATGGTGAGATTACATATTTGATTGTACCATGATGATCTACGTCACAATGATCTAAATCATTAACTTTAAATCACATCCAATCGATGAGGAATCTACATGAGGACGATAGTAGGTATCTATGATCACCCTAGATAGTGATCTTAGGTTGAAATTTGGGGATAAAAATGTCCCTCAATTCTATAAAAAAATTGATATATCAATATACCATTAATATATTATATAATATTATATATATTATATTGATATTAAATATATATTATTTATACTATATTATATTATAATATATTATTGATCATATTATTGTCATATTGTAATTCAATTATATTTTTAAATTATAATAGAAATATATTATTGCACTTTACATTTATATTATGAAATTATTTAATCTGTTACTTCTTCCTTATTTTCCTAATCAATATAAATATTAGTATTAAAATAATCATATATTATAAGTATAAATGAAAATATTAATTCTATTGTAATAGTTAATATATTTTATATAATTAATAATTTATAGAATTAATAAATATACTTTTATGGAACATATTGATAATTAATATATTAATAATTTATTATCATATAGTTTTATATGATTAATAAATATATTTTTTATAGAATATATCGGGCTAATTTTGGTATAATATAGTCGATGATTTTAGATTCTCGTATAATACAAAACAGATTACTTGTGGATACCCGAGGATCTTTAATTATTTACACATAGCATACCAAATATTGTGATCTAAGATCATTGGAGATCAGATTACTTTGAGATAAGAATCACCGGTGATCTATGATTACCTTAGTGATCTCATTTCGGTCACCAAACACCACCATAGATGATATAACAAATAAATATTGACATAAATTATTGGGGGTATATTGGTATGATATAAGTTTGCATCATAACTTTAGCTTCTCCCTGAAGTTTATGGGCTTAATGATCATTGTGTTTTGTGGTAAGAGATTGACACTTCAGAATAGCATGCTTATTTAAGGGTAGTCACTAGTGGAGCAATAATATTACTTGTTGACAGACTCCAGTAAAACTGTCCACCTTATTATTTAACGACAAAATTGAATGGTGATTTGGGTAGCTATTGAATATTTTCTGAAAAAAATACTCATTTTGTACTTAAAGGATAAAGGTATTCAGAGATGCTACTTGCTGCTTTTGTCATTGAAGTCTTCATATATTACAGAGATGCCATAGGTGATGCATAGACTAGGACGTTAGGGAAATCACCTCTAATTTAGGAAAGGAGCAGAACAGTGCTAAGAAGGACAAAACAATAGAGAAAGACCAGAATAGGCTAGAGTCAACGGTCAAGGGGACGTGGTAAAGTATTCATCTCCACAAAGGACTAATGCATAAGTTCTCATCATCCTTTGCAAGTTCTAAACTCAAAAATAGTTGAGGTATGAATTGCTGCAAAATACCCAAGGTTTGAGGTTGCATGTGGAAAATTTCTTGAGCAAAATAGACATGCATGAGAATTGAATTACCTTATGTCATGAGACTGTCATGGTTCTGCACTTGTAGAATCTGGGCAGCTTCAAAAACACATGTATTTGGACCAAATATCTGCTTGCATGCAGAACCCTTAGTATTATGGTTGCAACAATCATTCCATAAAAATGGAAGGGAGCTTGAGGGCGTGGCCTACTTGGTATTCCTGTCCATCAATGGAAGAAAGGCTTCCCCCATGTATTTTGAATGAAGCAAAGGCCACTTACTTGCATGGGTTTTTTAGGGCTTAGTAAGGCTTGCTTCATTACCGTGTAGTGCTATTTGGGGTAATGTCTCAGGTTCCGAGTGTATAATATTCCTGCCAGTTTGGTCCAAGGCTTCCAAGGTAAGCTAGTCCAATATATAAGCTTCTAAGATCATGTGACTAGGCTATGATCGTGACTCTGATTTCATTACTATTGGATGCTAATCATGACATGCAATTTATCAGATTCATCATGTTTCTTGTGATCATTCTCCTGAAATTATAGGTGGTTTGGGAAGATGGTATTGCAGCAGTTCCTTAGAATTTGGAATATCGTGAGGTAGGTTCAAATGATGATGCAAGTATTTGCATTTAGGCTCAATTATAACAATTTTCTTAAAAAACTCCATTGGGTTAATAATGCCAACACTATCTGGACTGAGCCGGTATAAGCGATGTCTTCTAGGCTCTAGAGTTCAATCAGACATTGGAATACACTTTATATTTATTTTCTAGAAAAATATACCGAATTCATTTAACAAATCACCATCGCTGGATTTAATTGTGGATCAGTCTTCTTGATCCAATCAAGATTTTCTCCTCAGGAGGTAGTGAAATCCTAGTCGGGTTCCCATTTGTCCTTGTTAACTATGCAAACTGGATATGCCTCTTGAAATTTTTACTTTGGACTTGGTCTGCGCAATCTGGTATCCAAGCATCTGTTGCTGATATGAGTGCATGTGAATCACCTCACCTAGGGCCATGCAAAGATCATCATGTCTGAGTACACAATCCCTCTGGATAGCGTGGTTTCAACAGGATGTGCATTTGGTGATTTTGGAAAAGATATTCACAGAAAACATAAGCTTTGGAAATATATTTATGACATGTTTATGCGTGGTATGTCTTCAAGATCTCTTCGCTTATCTATTCTAAGATTCTCAGAGAAAAAAGTTAAAAATTAAATAAAATTTTTTAGAATTTAAAACTCTAAAAAAAAAAAATAGATATCAGGTTTGATTAGGACTTTTAGAATATGAAAAATTTTTTTAGGATTTGTTCTTTTGCGGATAAAAATTTATCTAAAAAACTATATTTTTCTGGATAAGTATTTTTCGAACAGGAAAATAATTTACCCATGTTCTTTTATGCATTGGAAAATAGCTTGGAAATCTGTTATCCATGTTCTTTTGTATTTCTATTTTTCTGAAAATGTTGTTATGATTTATCTATATTTTTCATAATAGTTTTTATTATATAAATATTATAATATATTATCATATATTATAATAGTATATTATATTTTATATTATTATTTATAATACTATAGTACAAAATATTAATATATTATATTGTTCTATTGTTATACATTATTATAATATATATTATATTATATTATATTATTATATATAATAATATATAATAATATATTATAAATATTAATATATAATATATTATAGTATATTATAATATATTATACTCTATTATTATTATAGTATTATATAAATATATAATGTAATATATTTTATTAGTATATATTATTTTATTTTATTATAACATATTATATTATATTGCTATATTATTATATTATAATATAAAATATTAATATACTATATAATAATATATTATATTATATCATATTATTAATGTATTAATATAATATAATATAATATATATTATATAATATTATTATATATAATAATATAATATAATATCTTATATTATTATATTATTATAATATATTATATAAATATTATATTATAATATATTATATTATTATATGGTTAAGGGTATATTAGAAATGAATTAAATGGGTTATTTTTTTGGTTGATGAAAAAATAATTTAGCTACCTCCTAGGTGGATAAGATTTTTCTCCATTTCATGGGTAAATGTTACTCATGAAAAAGTAATTTATCCATTTTGAAAACTGTGAGAATATGGACAAGTTGGTTAATGAAAAAATTGATCAACTTTTTTATAATATTTATCCACAAAAGAACAGACCCATGATATTTACCCACAAATAAACTGGCCCATGATATTTAGGACATGTTCTTTTGTAGGTATGAAAAAGTTGGTCAACTTTTCTATAGACCAACTTATTCATATTCTCATGCTTTTGAGATGGGTAAGTTTACTTTTCATGGATAGTATTTATCCATCAAATGGAAGAAAATCTTATCCATCTAGGAGGTGGTTAAATTATTTTTCTATCATCTAAAAAATAATTATTTTAATTCATTTCTAATATACTCTTAATCTTATAATAATAATATAATATAATTGTATATTATAATATAGTATATCATAATAATAATGTAATATAAGATAATATAATATATAATAATATTTATATAATAATTATTATAATATAATATAATATAATATAATATAATAATATACTATGATAATATAATATATTATTATATATAATAATATTTATATAATAATATAATATATTTTATATATAATAATATATACTAATATAATATAAATACTATACTATTTTATTAGATATAATCATATTATATAATATATAATAATATTATATTATATTATACCATTATATATATATATTAATATTTATATAATTAAGGATATTATGAATTATGGATAGATCTTAACAACTTATTTAGAAAAATATAATACAAAAGAATATGGATAACATATTTTCGAGTCATTTTCTAATGCATAAAAGAATATGGATAAATTATTTTCTATCTAAATATTGTCTGAAAAATATATATTAAAAAAATATAGATTTTTGAATAACTTTTTTACCCTCAAAAGAATGGGCCATTAAGGTGCTCGGTATGCACATGCATAAACTTTGTTTACTTATTGTGCTATATTGATAATAGGATTATGACACATATGGAAGAAGAAATTCAAGTTTTGGTAGAATTATTATGGATTTAAACTTCTAAAATATATAACAGATTTGCTAAAATTTGAAGGCAAATAAAATATATAACAAATATAGGGTGGCTCTTGATGGGGTTTGGAATAAGTTAAGTGAATGTCATTAATAATGACTATTTACTTTTGTGTTAAGCTTTTCAATCCTAATGAGTGTTGCTTTTCTTTTAAATTTCTATGCTTGGATTATGGAACTACCTTCTTAGTGATGGTGTTTTAAGTAACACTGATGTAGGCATAATTTTGATCCATGTAAATGGATAGAGATGTGAATAAATTAGCTAATTATTAGACTTAAGGATATGCATCAATGCAGATGGTTGGACTAGGTGTCAATCTAATCGAGTCTGAAAATATGAGTCAGAGCTTGATCCAGTCAACGTGGATCGTATCAAGTTGGATTTGCAATTTTTTTTTCGATCACTATAAGATGAAATTGGGTTAACAATCATCTCAAACATATATCTCAATATATCTATACAAAATCACAATAAATATATACAAATTAAGCCACTTAAATTTTATTATAAACATGTATTATATGTTTATCCGAAAACATATATTGTAGATGCTGTGCTGATTCTTGGATAATATTAGAGTAAAAAGTTAAAATATTAGAATCATTATTTTGCTCAAGTTGAATGATACTAATCATTCTTTTTATATTAATAAAATATAATTCAATTCATTTTTTAATTCAATAAAAGTACATGTTAATAAAATAAATATTTTATATATGCAAAAAGATATATTATTTTCTAAATAATTATGTAATTGATAAAAATAATATTTAAAGATGATATATTTTTAAAAATAAGGGTATCCCACCATTGCATGGGCTTTATGCTAGTCATATATGAACACAGAAAACACATAATTCTTTAATTGTCATTTTACATTTAATCCATACAAAGTTAACATTTGATGTTATTCTACGTACATAGTTTAAGTTTTTTTTCCCCTTTTCTTTTTAACACAGTTAAGTTTTTAATAATTATACTATGTATATGGAGAACAAATGAACATGAAAAGATCATTAAAATCAATATTTGAAATTAATTGTTTCAATAAATAATGGTTAAATATAGATTGCAGTCCATTTGGATGGCAGAACTCGATTCCCCTCATGGACAAGGATTCTTAGTGGGATGATCCCATCCCATGACCTTGTCCTTCGCAGCATTTCATCACACATGTTCCTCTGGCACCACTCACCTACCCGGTTCGGATTCCACGGAACCAGGTGCGAAGCCGCGGAGGGGCAGGACGAAAACAAATTTAGCGCCATGTCTTGGCACTTCCTTCCTAGATACTGCCGCACCGGGCCCGATCTCCACGCTATATCCACCTCCGAAACAAGAAAAGAAAACAAAAGTGTATATATATATATATATATCACATCCCAGTCCCTGTTGCTGTCAGTTACCCTAAGTAGCCCGAAATTACCGATACTTTGACTTGCATCCTAAGAAACTCAATCGCAACGCTTGGATCTCTGAGCTAGCGGATCGTGACGACGTATTAATTAGATTGCGGTGTTTTGTGTTGGAAGATGGTCTTCGTCAAATTTGTCCGCCGTGGATATTGATGTGGCGTATACGGCGGGGTAGCAGATCACCAATGTAACCTCATTAGGATCCGTTTCAAAATAAATAAATAAATAAAATAGAAAAAAGGGGGAAAAAAGGAAAACTCAATTGGGGCTCCAATCTTGTCGGGTCCAGCATAATCTTATGGGTCCCAGGGCCGAAGCAGCGGGGTGGGGAATAAGGAGGGAGGTTGTGAAGGAGACTTTTTTTTTTTTTTTGTTTACTATTTTTTGTTTAATTTTCTTGTGGTAAAAAAAAAATTTTGTTTAAATTTTTAAACTGACTCCTAACGGAGTTAGGGCATCTTTGGAGTTGTGATCGGCTGCGCACGCGTCAACAAAATGGGGCGACGCACAAGATCTAGGGTGCGGAGGCCGGCATGATCCACAATCGGCGGGCCCCACCGAATACGCGACCTCGATGATCCACCGTACCGACTGCTTCCTCCTATAACATGCAAGCGCCCACCCCCGGGCCGAAGAGGAGGAGGCGCGATCCCTTTCTCCGTCTCTCGCGTTTCTAGAGTGAGAGAGAAAGGATGGAAGAAGGTTTGCTATCGAAAGAGGGAAGAGAGAAGGGGGAGGAGGAGGAGTGGGAGAGAAGAGGGTGGGTGGGGGCGGTGACGAGATGGGGCAGTGAACTTAAAGAGGAGGGAAGGAGGATGGGATACGTGGCGGCGCCCATGGTGGCCGTGACGGTGTCCCAGTACTTGGTCCAGGTGATCTCCAGCATGATGGTCGGCCATCTCGGCGAGCTCGCCCTCTCCAGCTCCGCCATCGCCACCTCCCTAACCAGCGTCACCGGCTTCAGCCTCCTCGTAAGTCCACTTCCCCACTTTTGTTTTCTACTTTCTTCTTGCTCTCCGTTCTCTGTTTTAAAGTTTAAACACTTGGGGTGAGTTTACCAACGAAAAAAAAAAAACACTTGGGGGTGAGGGGGGTCCCTGGTCGCCCCGAACGGAGGTGGCCCAGGATTGGGCCCAGGCTGTGGCTGGGCGTGCGACGGCGGTGACGGGGACGGGTGGTGGAGCAGTGCTCAAACGAGATCCGCCGCCGATCGCGCCGCATTTTTTTAACCTCGAAACCCTTTTGTGTCCCGGGTGAGAGAGGAAGTGGGCGTGACGATGTAGGGTGCGTCTAGAATTACTGTTTTAGGGTCCGTATTGTTTCGGATTTACTTGGAAGCCGTACTCTTTCGAAGTATATAATTATTCCATGTCAGATTTGGTAGGTTAGTGATTTGGACGTGTACTTTCGATTGGCTCTGTTTTTTTTTACTTTTCAGCGGGGAATATGATAATGTTGTTAATGACGAGGGGGGGGGGGACTTGCTGATCGTTTCTGGACGGCGTTTTTTAGCCGGGAATGGTGCTGGGTAACACACGAAAAATATACACACACAAAGAAGGGGGAAAAAAAAAAACTGTGCATGACTATTCTTCCTTGCTGCACCCATTCTCTTGCACCATGTACTATGGAATCTTTTCTTCTACATAATATCTGACGCCTTATAATATTACTCAAAAATTTGCTTATTTTGATATGTAATTTTAGAATAAATTATAAAAATTCCATTAAGATTAGGATAAATTATATTTACATCTAATAGTTTGAAAAATCTATACTTACCTCCTTGAAAATTATTTTTATATGACACTTGAATCCATAACTTAATTAGTCAAACCGTTAATCTTACATGGGACTTATATAGGACTTAATTGCCATGTCAGGAAAAATTCAGAAATAATCAAAATAACCTTAAGTGATGCATCAGTCATTTCAGAACATAAAAAGAATATGTGCATCCTCCTTCCTATCCATGAATAATTTTAACTTTTCATATAAAATAAACAATTCTATCAACACCATTAATTTAACTGGATATGAGAGAAAATTTCACAAATTATTAGGTGTAGGTATAATAAACATACTTTAGATGGATTTTTGCAATTACTCTTAGTTTTATTATTGCTCAATTTTCTGACAGGCTAGATGAAATATGGACTGTTGTATAGCCCTTTAAACATATAAGTCATATACACATGTGTGTATATGTATGTATACATGTATCTATGTTATGTGTGGTGTAAAATTCTAAGGGGTATATGTTTTTCAAAAGAATTTATTTTTTACATTAGGCTTATTTTTAATCATGGAGTTTTCCTCTTTTCCAAATTGGCCGGACACGTATATGTCACATTAAATGGCCCTTTTTTTTGGGGGGGTGGGGCGGCGGGTTAAGATAGGGATAGGTTAAGACTACTCCCTGAAAGTGTGTCCTCTTTCCAACATGATTTGATAAGTCCACAAAAGACTCACAGAGTGTTGGCCCACGTCGTTGGCTTCTAGTGTTTGCCAGCAAGTTGGCAACTTAATTGTTCGCTCTGTTTCTCTCTCTCTCTCTCTCTAATCATGTGAAGCTGCAAAACTTCCGGACAACAAACAGCACTTTGAGAGTAGGGGCAGCCCGCGAAATTGGTTTGACGTTTTTCTTAGAAAAGGAAATTGCGCAATGTTTGGAGCATTCTTTCCTGTGATGACCAATATCCATCAAACAATCAATAATTCACTGCCTTGCTGTCTCGTGGTCCGAGTCAATAGGAAATGTTTTTGGATTGCCATGTTTTTAATCTGACATGGTGGTGCTTTTGGGAGTGCCCAAACCTCTACCTCCCCCATATTGCGCCAATTCTTCATAGCTGTATCAAGATAGGTTTGATTGGGAGAAGTTGGACTCCAAATAGAAATAAAAATAAGTAGCTCTTATTTCTTCTGTTTAGTTGGGAGAGTTTCATTTCTATTCTGATTCCAGAACGGAATAAAAAGGCGCTAATCCCCTAAAATTCAATCCCTAGTCTCTCCTAGTATTTAAATCATATTCTGATTTTGGTTTTGATCACGAACAAAACATGTGGGCATATGATCATATTCCGATTCTCATTCCTATCCATTCTGATTCCAGTTCTGATCGTGAACCAAATGCACCCTAGATAGGTAACTATGTTGGTAAGAGAGTGACAATTGATAGTAGTATTCGAATGAGTTTTGATCTAAGAGGACAAGAACTTGGGTGAGAGATCGGCCTTCAATCTTACTATTTTTTTTCCTATTAAGAAAAAAGTTAATCTGAGTTCTAGTTATTCTACAAATTGTGGTCTGCTCCCTCAGGCATGTTGATGGGATTTGTGACTTTTTCTTTTGATAAATAGCTAAATTATTTTGAATTCAGTGGTGTTCAGTAAAGACTCTCTTGTCACACAAATTTCAATCAAAATTGTTGAGCCTTAATCAACTTAAAGGCAAAAAAATACAAAATGAAAGAAAGTTATAACTGCAATATCAGTTTTAGTTTCTGAATAGGTTTACGCCATCTACAACAAGTAATTTTACCATAACTAATTTATTATACAAATATATTAATACTAAATTTAATAAAATCTGAATTTAACTCTGTCATTTCTTTTAAGAGGAAGCACTAAGAAATGTCTAACGATTTTGAAAGAAGTGGAAAGGGTCTACGATGGAATGTAAGAGAGTGTGAGAAGAATTTTTACAAGCTTGGGAACACTTGAGGTAGCCATTCTTACAAATGATTGTTTCAACAAGTATTGATGGCTATAATTGATGGGCAACTAAAATTCTGATGTGGTTGACGTTGAGGTAACTTCATGATTGATCATTTATACTTTTGTGGTGGGTCTATACTGAAAAAGAATACAGAGCACTCATGCATTCCCATGGTCATTTGATGCATGCCACACCACTGCCAGCATCACAACATCCACAGCCACTCCAAGCAGTCCTACCCACATTAACTCTTCTTTACTTCTTCTGTTTAGTAGAGAAAGGTGGAGAGAATTGAGGAAAAGATGGAATAGGAGCTATAGTCTTCTGATGAGAGAAGTGAAATGTGGCAGTGACTAGATGGGTCAATTAGCACAAAGCAGAGGGTGAGAAGTTGTGCCACCTCTCAGCTCCATTGGTTGCATTGATGGTATCTCAATATTCTTTGAGGGTCATGCCTGTCATGATGTTGGGGCACCTCGGTGCGCTCACGCTCTCTCCTGCGTCCCTTGCCGCCACTTTCTCCAGTGTCATTGCATTCAGCATTGTGGTAAGTGAAATCCACAATTGGGTTCTTCATATTAATAAGTTACTAGTGGTGGGCAAGAGGATTATGGATGACTGTGAAGAAACAAAGTCCCTACTCCACCATGTATAATGCTCCTATGTCTTTCTTTTTTATGTTGCGATGCTTGAGATCCCAAGATACATTTTTAAAAAATTTCTAAGGCTTTAAAGTCTAGTCCTGTGGCAGAGTCTGAGTCTTTTGACTTATAATATGGTGGTAGTAGGTATAAGAAAAGATAGTAAGTTGTTTATCTATTTATTTATTTATTTGAAGGAATAGATAGTAAGGTTACCTTGTCTAAATGAGTGAAGTATGAGAACTCATGTCTGGTTTTTTGTTTGAGGTGTTGGGTTTTTGTTATTCATAGGGGTATGGTGTGGTTGCAGATTTTCAGAGCCATTCCATTGAAATCAGAGAGCTTTCAGTTGGTCAAAGAAAGTCAACTTTGACCATGCTTGACATAATGGCTTACAGTGGTTTTTGTGGTTCCTGGTACATTTAATTGATTTACATAAAAGAGATATTTCAGTAACAGCAGGTGATTTGTAGTAACAGGCCTTCATGAATAAGAATATTATCCATTCTTTGATGTTTTTATTTACATTGCAATATTCACTTGAAATATTATTTTACAAATTCAAGCCTTTGTATTAGTTTAAAAATCAATATTTTATTGTATTGTTTAACAATCAATTTGTGACATAGTCATAACGAGATAATGCTGTTGATGATTATTATTATCTATTATAATGGTTAATGTCTGTTATAACACCCTCTGGATTATACTAATAGATTCAGGTCAAAGGCTTAACTGACTAAAGTTATAGCCTCTCTCTCTCTCTCTCTCTCTCTCTCTCTCTCTCTCTATCCATCCCTATCTCTCTCTGGTTTTGACAGTAAAAATAACTGTGTCAAAGGGGTCTATTATTACAGAATATCAATATTGAAGCCTTGAATCTCGAGCAATGAGTTTTATGTGATGGTCACTGTTCGAACCACGATCTGTTCATTTGAAAAATGATAATCTGGTTCATTTGTATCAGACTTTCATGTTTCAACCAGTCCAATCTGCAAGTGATGACTTCTCCTTTCTCTAGTCACTGCTATAATCAACAGTTATTTCACACTCATGTGAGTTTACTCGAATTGAAGTAAAAATATTTAAAATACAAAAAGAGGAATAGTATTGAAAGTTTTTAGAAGGTTCCAGCTTACCAAGCTGGCAAAATCTCTTGGTGATTGTATCAAAGACCTGACTTAAACACTGCCTTCGCTAGTGTTTGGAGGGGAAGGGAATTTAGGAGAGGGCTATCTCTTGTTATATAGCTAATAGCTTATGGGCTTCTTCAACAAAAAAAAAAAGGAGAGCCCATTATTGTATAAAACAAGTTTGATAGAATTCACTAATCCTAGAGAAGTGCCACTGGTATAAGAATTTAATTACAGATGATTTTAGAAACTCAATAGGGTAGATTTTAGAAACTCAATAGGTAAATTTTAGAAACTCAACCAATTCAGATAACCTTATTAAACTTGGTATGCACCAAATATTAATCTAAATTTTCTCTGAGCAAAAAACTTAATCCAGTGATCATTTGAGCCTTATCCTCTCTTGTTATGAACATGGCTTGCTTTTATTTCACTTCTTACTCAAGCTCTCTTGTAGAACTGGACCTCATCTTCACACCAGTACCCTTATCTCTAATGAGTGATCCCATCATCTTCCTCTTAAAGGGAGTGTAATCATCCGTCAGTTCCTCTGTTTTTGACGTTGTACTAGTCATCTTGTGCACCTTAATATAACTACCTTGATGTAGAAGAAAAAGACTTAAATTTGGCTGAGGCATAATTGTTTTGGCTCTATGTAAAAAGCAGGTAAACTAGGCTTTTTTCATTTCATTATAGAGGATTCTTGAGGAGAGATTATTCTTGTTGAATAGTTGAAGTGGAATTGTTCTAGTACATTTGGATTAAGTCAAAAGGCAAATTTTCTCTTGTTAAAGTGGTCTTAGACCTTCTTAATTTGTTTTTATTTTATTAACCTTCTGCAAGGAAAATGGATGGTTTCTCTATATGTTTCTTTTTTAAAAAAAAAAAGAAGAAGAAGCAAAATTACAATCTAGACAAAGAGTCAACCAAGGTTTGATGCTCAGTACCAAACCCCGTACAGGTACCATGCTGGTATAGTATTGGTATGTCTGGTATGGGATCAGTTTATTGTACCAAGACACAGTATAGCCTCTGTATCGAGTCTCAATTTGGTACCGATGTGATATGGTACGTCCCGGATAGTACACACTAGTATGGTGAACCTTGGAGTCAACCCTTTCTCATTCAGTATGGTAATCTCTCTAATAATACTATAATTCCTAGCACCTCAAATTTGGCATTTTTAAGTATCATATTGATTTAAAGGCTCGTGGATTAGAAGATATCAATTTGAAAGAATAATTGTAGCATTTGTTCATTTTTTGTCCATTTTTTGTGTTTCAAAGTGTTTTAAGATTTGGTTTTCTAACATCACCATCTTTGGGCTAATTAATTGACATGATTCACATGACAAACAGCTAGGAATGGCAAGTGGACTGGAAACATTATGTGGGCAAGCCTATGGAGCACAACAGTACCAGAAGCTTGGAATCCACACCTACAGAGCCATTCTGTCTCTCGTTGTAGTTTGTCTTCCCATCTCTCTCATATGGGTCTCGATGGGAAAGATCCTCTTGTTCACAGGTCAAGATCCTCTGATCTCACTAGAGGCAGGGAAATATGCAGCCTGGATGATCCCTGGCTTGTTTGCTTATGCCACTGCTCAACCTCTTATAAAGTTCCTTCAATCTCAAAGCCTAATTCTTCCTATGCTCCTAAGCTCCATGACAACATTATGCCTTCACATTCCTCTGTGCTGGGTTATGGTTTTTAAGTCTGGTTTGGGCAATGTTGGCGCTGCTCTGTCTATAAGCATATCATATTGGCTGAACGTCTTCATGCTTGTGCTATACATCAGGTATTCAGCATCTTGCAAAGCTACCCGATCGCCAATCTCAAAAGAGTGCTTCAGAGGGATCAATGAGTTCTTAAAGTTAGCCCTTCCATCTGCGGTAATGATTTGGTAATTATCAACATATATGTTTAAAATTCTCTTATGCTCTTCACTTTTCTAAGGAGTTTTTGGAGTAATGGATATTATTGCTGATATTGATTTCAGTCTTGAGTGGTGGTCCTTTGAGCTTCTTGTCTTGCTTTCTGGGCTTTTGCCCAATCCAGAGCTTGAAACTTCAGTGCTTTCTATTTGGTAAGGAACAATTTTGATTAAGTGATCTATATTAAGGCATTACTCTTATACTTGCTTTATCTTTGTGAACAGTCTCACTAGTATCTCAATGCTCTACACCATTCCATATGGACTTGGTGCTGCTGCTAGGTAAGCTTAAAACTTTTCTCACATGCTTATTTTTATTATTTTATCTTTTTATATGTCCTTATATATAATTGATAAGAATTCCATTATTCCTTTTCCTATGATTAGTACAAGGGTGTCAAACGAATTAGGAGCTGGGAATCCACAAAGAGCTCGGTTAGCAGTACGTGTTGTGATGTTTATTGCAGTTACAGAGGCCATTCTTGTGAGTGGGACCGTTTTTGCCTTGCGTCCCATCTTGGGTTATGCCTACAGCAATGAGGAGGAGGTCATTAATTATGTCAAGGAAATGGTTCCTCTGGTTTGTGTCTCTGTAACAACAGATAGCCTGCAAGGGGTCCTCTCAGGTAATATGTTCCTTTCTTCTTTGTGACTCGTCGTTAAAGTGCAAATGGCACCAATATTCAATCCAAGCTATTATCATTAGCATGAAAATTGTTGAAATATTTTTTCTGTAGTCTTCTATGGTTACTTTCATTCTTCTCTTACAAATTATCTTTCCAATCAATATTGACATATTAGTGGAATCAAAATTTTAGTACCTTTACAAGATGAAGCTGTTTAGGATGTCCAGCACAACAAAGGGAAATACTTGCCATGATAACTTGTATGGTAAAATGAGGAATTATTGATTATCATGGATTTGAGGGAAGAGTTCATTCTAATGTATTAAAAGAATGGTCTACGCAATACTAAAAAGTCATTCTTTCTTTCCCCTTTTTTTTTTACTTCATGAGCCTGTTCTATGTATTGGTTATGATTATTAGAAAGTTAACAAATAGTGATAATGTAGTCATGTGAATATATGTGAGAACTAGCATGGCTTATGTCAGAATTTTCATCAATACTTGGAGAACTAGCATAATTAATGAGCAAAATGCAGGAATTGAAATATATGTGATGAAAATCTTAATTTGAATCATCAACTTTTATGGACTGATTAGAATGAAATCTTGATGTTATGTCTTCAACTGCAAAACCGCTTCTGTTGTCTTTGTAATAGTGGTGATCTATTATGATGTAAGATAATTCTAATTTAGAGTACAGTTTGTGGGGAAAGTGTGGTCATTGCAAACAACTACCATCTCAGAGAACCAAATTGTTTGAGTTCGTATTGTATAGCTCTTTTCTGCATAGAAAATCTTTACGCTTAACCACTACGTGGTCCTCTTTTGATTTGTCAGGTATTGCAAGAGGATGTGGATGGCAGCACATTGGTGCTTACGTCAACCTTGGGGCTTTTTATCTAATTGGAATTCCGATAGCTGTGATTTTGGGTTTTCCATTGCACATGGGAGGAAAGGGCCTTTGGATTGGTATATTGTGTGGGTCTACGACGCAGTCAGTTCTTCTCTCTCTAATAACCGGCTTCACAAATTGGCAGCAACAGGTGTGTTATTCCCTTTACTAAACCTGGCCTCTGTTAAATGGATGAATTATTTAAATCACAAAGTATCTAAAATTTTACTGTGCTATGCCATAGTAAATCAAACTACAAGCAGTAAAAGCATTGCTAAAATTGCTTGTAAAAGCTTTTCAATTTGTATTGGTAGACTAGGTTATCAGTGTGCTTGCTGGGTTGGTGTTAATGGAGTCATGAAACATTTAGTGATTTCTTTTTCTGATGTCAATTAACCTTGCAGGCAAACATGGCAAGGAAGCGAATATTTGATGAAAGATTACCATTGGAGGATGGTCTGATATGAGCCAGCAGTCTTTATGCTTCTGATTTTGCCTTGTCCACAATTAGTTGTTTTTTAGAATTGTATAATTTGGTCTGAAATGATGAGTCTTGCACAGATAATGATGTAGCGAGTCGCATTTTTGCTTCTGCGGGATCTTGTATGAATCGAGGTTTGTATTGGGGCCTGCTATGTATTTGAACTAGTATTGACATCTTTATCAATACGAGTTTTCCCAAGTGAACCAAAATTATGAAATCAATTTAATGAAATAAGTTATAAGGAAATTGTCATTTTTATGCTTGGTGGAAATAAGAAAAGTGGAAGAACCGTAGCCCAGTTTGACTCAAGTTGATGCCTGTAAGAACAGAGGGCTAACGAGCGGTATGAGCCCCTGCGTGTGGGGGAGGACCCATCTGAATTAATCTTGGTCCACATAACCAGTGGGGGAGATTATTGTGACCGAAACCGAGGTGGGTGCTTTAGGTTGATCTATCTTCATTTGACCTTGTTGCTTCACCAATCTGACAGACTTTGGAAGTAATTTTTTTCAGCATGGAAGTCCAGGTAGCTGCACATGTTGCAATATTTCTTGCAGATACAGAGGCCATTCTTGTGAGTGTGACCTTCTTTAATCATGCATTGCATCTTGGGTTATGCTTACAGTGATGATGAGAAGGTCATGAATTTAAGGGAAGTGGCTCCTCTAGTTTGCGTCTCAGTAATTTATGTATAGCCTGGAAGAGGGATGACTTCGATAAAAAGTGGTAGCACCATCCAACCTATGCTACCAATGCAAGCATGTAATTCTTGAAGTATTTGTCAGTGGTCCTCTATGAGTACTTGTTTACTTCTCTTATTCTTATCTTTTGAATCAATATTGATATATTGCTAGTATCAAATTTTAGTACTCCTGCAGAATGCACATATTAAAAATGTCCAGCGCTATATGAGGAATAACTGCACTACTTACACTAAAAGGTGGGTAAATAAATTATTGACTATAATGATTTTCTTGACAAATGAATTATTGATTATTATAGTTTTCGGGTAGGTGTTCACTCTGTTATTTTGTATTTTTCCTTCAAGAGAATTCTACGAAATACTATATAGTCTTATTTTCTTTGTATAATCTTGTCCTTCAGAACCTTTATGTACCGGTAATAAATTTTTTTTTAAAAAAAATAACTCCGTCCTTGGTCATTTTAACAGAAAATATCATAGCTCACCTTATACAAGAGAATATATTGAAATATGGTGAGATCATGAGATTACACATTAATACTGAAAGTCTTGTATTCAAATAGTTCAGAGCCAAGCAAACATGTTAGACATCTAAAGATGCTATGTGAAGGAATATCTACAACTTTGTTAGCAACACAAATTATCGGCTGAATGGATTTTTTTTTATTCCTAAAAATTTAATCGAGGCCACTTACGCATGGATCCTGTGTGAGATTTATATGAGTTGGTATCCAAGGATTGTGAAGCACGAGCAGGTACAGTGACTGTAGGAGTGAAACACATCTGATAGAAGTTTTCATTAAGAAATAACAACTTTGTGGACTGATTAGCGCACAACGTTGATGTGGTGTCTTGGTCTAGCGTTCTGCAAATGCTTCTAGAAGTCTTTGCAAATACGGTAATCTAACAACTATAATTTAGAGTATAGGCAAAGGGAAACTGGATCGGTATAAACAGAATATAAACCACCATGTTCGAAAATCAAATAGTTTAATTTAAACTCACTTTGTATCAGACCCTTTCTTTACATTGACACTGTTTGGGGAATGTAAGAGAGGAAAGGGCCTTTAGACTAGTGTGGTGCGTGGGGGCAACGACAGAATAACAAGCTTCACAAAATGGCAACCATCCTCTCCATACAAAGCCCTGGCTCTGTTAAATGAATGACCTACTTAAACCATGAAAACATTTTATCCTTTAATAAATTAGGCGTTGGTGATATCTAACTATTGGAACGCAAGTTATAATAGTGCATAGGACTATAAAGTCATATTTTCAACTTATATTTATAAAATAGGTTGTCTCTACATCGTCCTATTCTCCTGCTAGGAGTGCGTTAGGAGGTTGATACTAATTAATATTGATTCATAAAAATGTGGTGTTGACAAAAGATCACCACTGGAGGAGTATGTAGTTTCTTTTCTTCTGATATTTAAGCCAGCAGAGTAGTTAATATGCTTCTGACATGCGCCAGGGACATGGAAAGCATTACGAGTGGTTGTGATTCCAATCTAATTATTTTTTTGTTGTTTATGGATCTAGGTAATTACACTCCTAAATCAATTTTCCTGTCATTTGGCATAAAGAAGTCTCATTCTCAAAATTTCAATTGCTTCACCACTTAACATTCTATACAAATTTCTGTAGTTTTGGATGATAGTAATCTGCCTACACATGATTAGAACTAGTTTGTAAGTCATCCTCATCACCAAATCAATCACAAATACATGTGCCGGCAATTCCCCTAGAATTTGGTATCCAGAAGTCTGCAATAACACAGATTCTACCTCTGAATCACAATATAATCCCATCTATATAGAGTCATTTAAAAAAAAAAAAAGCCCAACCTTGAAAGGGATGTTCCAATACATAACGTGGTAGCGTTAGTTGCATACAGAAATGGTCTTAAAAGTTAGTGAGAATTCACAACAGTTGGGTAGACCAAAATAAATAGATCCTGGAAGTATGTTAGAGAGTGAATTAACTGAACTCAAGATTGCATAGCCACGCTGTGCACTCGATTAGTGGTAAGGTAGAGTGCAGGCAACCACAAAGATAACACTCATGTCAGCTAATTGTTGAAGTGAGTTGAGGTTGCGAAGACTGGAAAGATACTTTTGGTAAATATTTTACAACTTCAAATGCCTTAATGTGTTTATATTCCAGTGGTTGCATCATGAGCAATCTTCAGATATCGGCAGTGAACCTCTAGTGGGAAAACCAAATGAGCACACAACTACGAAAAATGTGAAAGGCAATGGTGAAGACCCGAAAAAACTGAAGCATATTCTAAGACAGGTCTATGAAGTTGCCATACGGCTTCCAAGTAACAATCCCTCAAAACATTACCATGCCATTCAAACAAAAGGTGGACAATGAAGTGATACATTATTTGGTGAAATAGTCCCTCATGTAGCATAATCTAACACGTGACAATATGGCACATATGCGTAGATAATATACACCTTGATTCTTCAATAATAAGCCTTATTCAATAATGATACAAAAAATTGTATGATTAGTTAAGCACAACAATTATACACATAGGGCTGTCAATAAATTCAATGTCAAGAATATTCATGCTATATGTGTAATTATTTTTTCAAACACAAGATCAAGTAAGAAGGGACCTACCGTTAGCCCCTCCACAATATTCATGAGTAAGATTCTGCTGCATCTGATCTATTCCTCAGAGAAACATAAGACAGATTAGATCTCAGAACATCTTTCCGCTATCTGCTCCCATCTTCCTCAGACAAACTCCAGTAATTTTACAACTACTCATGCCTTCTAACCTCAAATTGCTTACCTCCTTGATGACCAAGGATGTTGCAAGATAGAGAGGATGTCTCAACCAAATTAATTTCTCAAGGGATTCCTAGCAAGCAAAAAACTGCTTGAGAGAGCACTTAATAAACTATGTCAGATGCAACATAATCTTCTAATGAATATATTCCATGATAACCCAAACAAGAAGTATCTCCATCGGAACAATAACAAACAGGTGAAGTTCTTTAAGCATTATGTAGAATGATAAAGAGACTCAAGAGCAGAATCTACTAGACTACAAAGACCACTTATACTGTTTCATTCAATTCCGTGTGTTGGGGAAAAAACACTACATGGTAACTAGCCAAGGGTGTTTCCAATGCCTTCATGCTAAGTGGAAACTAAGCAGGCACTAGAGATCAAGGCATCCAAAGGCTCTCTTCATTCATTACTCTATATTCCTTCTCTTATCTTCTTTCTGTTTTCCACTATTTGTTCTTACGCACTTGCTAGTGGATACAATTGATTGCATTTTATGTTTTACGACAATTTAGGTTGAGTCTGGACACCAACTCACGGATGTAAGTTATAAGAGGATCTTCACGATATGCAGAGCAGTCCATAAACCACAGTGATTACCGAAGCATGATTGATATAGCAAAACTCCAAATACTGGATGAGACTTGTCAGTTGTAGTTATACTTACGATAACAATAACATTTAGTTCCCCATAATCAATTTCTTCTGGTCGTGGTCTTGACTTTTTTAAAGTCAGATTTCTATGAAATGCACTTCATGTCCTACCCCCTCATACTAGCTCATTATATAATTAAAAGAGGAAGTTCTGAAAATATTCATAAATGGAAGAATTGAAATTAAAAAAATATGCCCAATGTTAATTTCTTAAGCAACAAAGGACATCTGCATAACATATTCATTATCAAAAAGAAAAATGTCACGACATAAACCTCTGAGTTTGCCTGTCACATAACTTGAATCTCATGAATAATAAGGCATATAAATCAATCACAGACTTGATTTGAATAAGGCAGTTAGTAAACTTTAGCAAGCAATAACAAGCAGGTGCTAACAAATACAAAGATCGAGCAGTTAATTCTAATAAATAGGACTATGCAGCAACCAAGATGAAATTCAGAAATGGGGCATCAAGTTATGAGCAAATTATTAGTTACATTATCACTATCAAGCAGTTGATGTTGCTGCTTACAATTGCCTGGGTGCTCACAAAGGCCCAGGAGGCCCGCATGAGTAGCCTGAGCAATATGTTGGACCAAAAGAAAATGCTAGTCAACTATGAAGCACCAGTATTCCTATTTCAGGCGTGTACCAGCATTGGATACATTTCCGGTGCGGCACCGGTACTCCTGTCTCTGTATTCTTGACATTGCAAGTTTGTCCCTTCATGAACCAGATGTGGAGAAGAAGCTTTTTACTGATGATGCAGACAATAAAGCAGCTGAACTATTATCATTGATTATCAAGACTTACTATTTTAATTTCTTCTACTTATTTAGACTACTATTTTTTTTTCGTTAATTGCAAATATTGTTTATTTTTTATGATGATACTTAAAAAGTTAGTTGAGATTTGAGAACTTAATTTTATTAATATTTGAATATTATAAATATAATTTTATTTTTTTATATATTTTTATTAATATTGAAATATTATATATATTCAAATATTAATAAAAATATAAAATATCTAGCCATACTGTATCGTGGTTTTTTCAATTTTTGCCGTATCGGCGTATCCGTACCATAAAATACCCGTACCACGTACCAGTATCTATGCTTCCTAGCTAGTCAATCATTATGCAGCAACCCACTTTCTCTCCCCCTCCTCCACCTCCTCTCCACTTCTGCTAGACTGCTACATCCCCCTCTTTTCCCTTCCCATCATCTTCTAGCTAATCGTAGCATACTTCCCATGCACTATGTAGTATTCCAACTGCCCCTATATTGCAACCATATTTCTGGAGCATAACAGTATCACTGAAGTAAAACAGAAAACCAAAAGATGATGCATACACATGATGGTATCAGGATTTATTCCAAAATGGTGCATTAAGCCTGTGAATCAAAGTAACATGTGAAAAGTTTAATCAACTTCTTAGCTTATTTACCTTTTCACTAAAGACTACATGAGAACTATGTCATCAAGGTGACAGATGAGAAAGCACAGGCAAAACTGACCCAAGATTGCTCTCTTAAATGCAAGAGTGAAGAATAAGCATCCCCTTGGAAAATTCTTTCTCAACTACACACATCTTGGCTCCAAAATCATTCTGGAACAAACATCTGCTCAAGAAACAAGTAGCAGAGATCTTTCCCATACCTCCTTGCATCTTTTTTGCGCCCAAAGACTTCCTTTTGCTCAACCTCGCCTAATTTAACAACATATAATGTAAAAATCCAAACTTGTGATTCAATTTGTATCCACATCCACAAGGGTTAAATCACAATGAACAAGTTATAGTAACTGTAGCAAGAATACCTCTCTTTCTTCATCACTCCATCACGACCTTTGCTCCAACGGCCTTCATCTTCTCAATGATCTGCTCTCCCTCCTCCTTTGAGACGCCTCTCTTGATAATAGTCGGCGTCTTCTCCACCAAGTCCTTGGCCTCCTTCAGCCCCAAATCCGTGAACCCCCTCACCTCCTTGATCACCTTGATCTTAGCGGCGGCGTCGAACGAGTCCAGCCTCAGCTCGAACACCGTCTTCTCCTGCTTCTTCTCCTCCGTCCCCAGCGCCCCCGCCACCCCGGCGGCGGCGGGCCCGGGCCCACCGGCGCCGGCGTTCAAGACGCCGATGATCGGAGGATTCTTCAGGCCCATCTTCCGCACGAGGATGGAGGAGAGTTCGGCGACCTCAGCTAGGGTGAGGGCGGAGACATCGTCGACGAGGCGCCAGACGCGGTCGGAGGGAGGGCTTCGGGCGTTCGCTGGGTCGAAGGTGGCGGGGTCGAAGTCGGCGGGGAGCTTCCGCTGGTCGAACACCTCTGGCTCCCCTCCCTCGTCGGCGTCCTCCTTCTTCACCGGGAGGGAGAAGCGACGGAGAATAGGGGTCGAGATCGGGGGTTTTGAGGAAAGGAGACGGTGACCGGACCTAAGGAGAGAGCTCATCTTCTCGGGAGTATGGGAGCAAGTAATTAGGGCTAATGTTCGGGTTTAGGAGGGGGGTAGGAGAAGTGATGGTGAACCTGCCATTTCTGGCGTTAATTGGCTGGCGGTTTGTGTAGGCTGGTGGCTGCCGCTCGTTCGGGTCCCAACCTTCTCTAAAACCGCAAACAGCTGTGCGTCAGTGTTGAAGTATGTACTTGGGCGTCATTTGGGCTATGGATAGATGTGGCCCAAACAATGCTAAGTTATACTTCGGGAATATCTTATGGTTGTTTTGATGGGAGAGAAATTCTTTGTGCACTGTAGATGATATAAAAAATTTGATATAAAATATATTATTTTATATAATTATTTATATAATTATTATTTTATAATATATATTTAATATCTATCATTCTATTTTTTTATTTAAAAATTTTATATGATAAAATACTCTTATTTTTGAAAAAAAATTATGACATCCTGTGACATATTATAACTTCATATATACAGGATGCCATAATATAGCTCAGAAAATTATGACATACTATGCATATTATGACATCCTGCGTTAAATTATGACTTCTTGCAAGATGTCATAATATGGACCAAGATGTCATAATATGATCCAGGATATCATAATATGGAAAGGATATTTTTGTCCAACTCTTTCTAATATGCATTTAATGCCTGCAGCTTTATTTTTCATTTAAAAATTTTAAATAATGAAAATACTTCTGTTCTTTAGAAAAAATTATGACATCATATGCATATTATGACATCCTGCGTTATATTATGATACTTTTTGGACACAGAAAGTCATAATATGGATATAGAATGTCATAATTTTTTCAAAGAACAGAATATTTTCGTCATTCAAAATTTTAAATCATAAAGTAAAGTTATAGATATTAAATGTACATTGAAAAACAGTGACTATGTAGATCAATTGGACAAATAATGCACTCCATATCAGATTTTCTACACCATCTACGGTGCACAAAGAATTTTTCTTAGATAATGTTAGAAAATGGTCAACTATGGAATATCAAAACAACCCAGCAAAATGTCAAAATAACTTTTGAGATTGAAATAAACTACTTTTAAAATGAATGGAAGCCTCAAAGAAACTCAGTTATCCATGAAAGAGGATGTTATTAGTAAAATGACGTACAGTGGTTAATGTAATAATCACTATAACAATAAAAGGTTAAATTTCCTTGAGTAGAGGAAGTAACAAGACAGATTTATGTGCCTTAACCCCTTTAGCAGGGTTTTTAGCAATGCAATGAAGATATGGTCTTTTAAACAACTTGCAAGTAGCTCTGTAACTCCCCTCCAGAGTAATAATCCTTGAAGCAAATTCCTTAATAACAATTGTGGAAAACTTTGGCATACCTTTGCTTCAACATAGGTAGTTGGCTCCCTTGCCAAAATGAAAACAACATCAATCAGTTCTTTTCATCCAAATATAAATTAATGTTGAGTTTACATGTCACTAGAGCCTCATCTTCCCTTATAATCGTTCCATTACTAGGAGGGTAAAATCATTCCATTTTTGCCTTGACCAATTTTTTAACTTGAACCCCTAGAATTTTGAAGATATATCATCAATATTGACCGTAGCAATTACAAAAACTAATTGAACCTAAATTCTTCAAGTTAATTTTATAGGATAATTTTTTGTTGGATCACTAAGTATTAGAGACTAGTGCATCTAATGGTTATGCACAATAACTTTAGCAATTGTAACATATACACACATCCACCACTAAAATTTGCAAGGAGCATTTGCATACAGCGTTCGGTTCCTGCCAATCTCAATAGAAAATAGATGAAAATATAATATTTTTGTGTAATTTAGTCAATAAAATACTTCCGTAATTCTTTATATTTAACATGTAGGGAAGCGTTCATCAATAAGGCTTATAGCATCATGTATTAGTAGAATAAAGGGAAATAGAGTTACAACATTAGCTGACGACATGGAGTATGTGTGTCCACATTTTTTCTTTATTCACTTCAGTTCCATATATGGTTAGGCGACTTTCCACTAGTAATTCCCTATTATAGCTAGCCACATGGATGCAAGATCCTATGGATCAAAAATTATTATAAGTGAGGGTATATATAACTCAGTTTTGTTTCAATTCCAGTAGTGGAGCCAACCTATGTTGTAACCAAGAAAAAAAAAGGTGTGCCTAGTTTTCAATAAAAAGTTATGAGAACTATTGCTTCAAGGATAGCAAATGTGCTCAAGACTGTAGAAAAGAGGGCTTCAAATCAGGTGATGAATATAAATTCTTCATTGGACTTCATTCTCGTTGTGTCTGTTACAAGACTTGTTGAAAAGTTATGCCATAGATATGTGGAATGAAATTATTATCTAGTGATTAGTGGATTCAATGTTTGTTGGTATTTTACTAATGAGGCCTTCTTCATTGATAACTGAGCCTTCTTGTGGGCATCCATCTGTCGTATATGGGTTTGATGTCAAAGTGATATATCATGTCTTCAAGTTTTGCTTCGTACAAGGAGGTGAGATGTTTTATTTAAATTTATTATAGAGGTTATATTATCTCAGCTGATGTCTTCAAAACTCATAAATTTTGTATTAACTAGAATACCAATATAAAACTTGACTGTGGACCTCGTCAGGAGGTCCATCTCATCAGCAGACTGAAAGCTGAGCTCATTATAAGTTCGATCCTATCATTATCTGAACGCATGGCAACAAATTATTGTCTGACGTAAATGTTCTCTCAAGTTATACCGACATCTGACCGATCTGACTTTTCAGTATTATCTATTAAATTGGCTGTCCAGAACTATTAGTAAGCAAGATACTCACCTCAGCTGTCAGCCGACCTAATTATCGACACCAAAGGCATGATGTCCAGTTCAGATATTTATTGATATCAGTCATTCCACATCGATCTATTACCGATATACCATCAGAAGTACGGATGGTTATCTGGCAGCTATCTAGCTTAGTCGTAACTGCCTTTCAGTTGTATTCCAGCTCATTCGCCACATGGATAGCTAGCCACGATCTCATAGACAGCTGATGGATACAGCTAAGTATGATCTCACTTTCAGCTATTACGTACAGCTATACTATAGCTCACTTACAGCTGATTTTAACCGCCTAACAAACTCTTCTAATGGCCTAACAAACTCTGTAACGGGCTCTTCAGCCCCTTTATAAATAAGGGTTGTGAATCTTCTAATGGTAAATTCTAAGCTCAAAATAGAATGAGACTCTGTCAGTAAAAATTTTATCGGTTCTTGAACAAGAACTCTAGTTCATACAAAATCCAATCTCTCTAGTTCCACACAAATCCTCTTGCTCTCTTACTCTTTTTCACTATCTATTCTTAAACTCAAGACTGACTTAAACATTCAAGAACCGAAGGATCCGTACCAATTTTTGACTTAGTTTGTAGGATTTCTTAAAGATGTTCTAGATTGGACTGCAACCAACCTCCAGCTTAACTTCGTCTAATCTACCCGTCTCATATTTTGAACCTCGCAGCAATAAAATTAAAATAAAATAATCAACTAATAGCTATGAAGAGCTCATTTAGTTAAAATTTTAAAATCAAAATCAAAATATTACAGATAATTTAAAATTAATATATCCATTATGTACAAATAAATACAGGAACATCACGACCTCCAAACACAGATGATCAAAATAATCGAGTGTTGCTTGAAAATATCATGAAAAATTTATTAATAAATCAGACTTCTAAATCATTACCTTATTCTTGATGAACTTATTTATACAAAAATGATCCAAAGGAGCACATTGAGCACATAGGTTTAGGTTGATCCTAATCCAATTTTCATACTATTCAACATGTCTGATCTCGAGTGGGCTTTTGAGGGGCTACGGAGAAATTATTGGTTAGAGTAAATTTATCGTATGTATCTTATACCATCGAATAATAAATCAAAACATCATCCAAAAAGGTAAAAAAATACGCTGTTATCCATGTTTGTTTAAAATTTTTAAATAAAAAAGATTTATTTTTTATTATTTTTAATGGAAAAAAGTTCACTCCAAAAATAGATAATCAAACTAATCATGTTGCTTGAAAATATCATGAAAAATTTATTAATAAATCACCCTTCTAAATCATCACCCTGTTCTTGATGAACTTATTCATGCAAAAATGATCCAGATAATCATCCAAATTTATAACCCTCATCCAATGAACACATTGGGCACATAGGTTCAGGTGAGCCTATCCAATTTTCACACTACAGTGTATCCGATCTCGAGTGGCTATTGAGGGGCCATGAGCCATCCGGGAAGCTGTTGCCTGCTTGACACGAGTGAGATGGCCACCCATGCGAAGCACACGTGTGCCCTTCTGGAAACCCTAGCGGGATAAAAAGGGAAAATCTCTTCGCGCCTAAATTTCAAGGTCTAACTGTTTAAGACCAAAGCCCGGCCCATATAATGGCCTGGGCCATTACAAGCCCTCCTCCTAGGCTACTACTACTTCCAAGTTCCGCTTCCGACTGCCGACTTCTTGCAATTCCTCTTCCTCTTCCTTCCCAATTCCTGAACACTTGGCGAGCGAGAGCGATGTCGAAGGGAGGGAGAAGGGCGTATCTGGGTGGAGTCTTGGAGTCGCACGTCCGGAGCATCGAAGAGACCTATGAGGTGGGCCATCTCCGCTCTCTTGTTCGATCCTCTTCTCCCAATTCTTTCTTTTGGCTTTCCTTTACTGTTCCTTCTTCGTTGGATGGATTGCAGATGCTCGAGAAGCCCCCCGCTTCGTCTCTCGACAAGGTGGAGTGGTCCCAGGTCACCAAACTCGGCGACGAGATCTCTAAACAAGCAACCATAGGTGCGGCTTTTCTTTACTTTCTTTTGTAATCCGAGTATATTCTTATGGGGTTTATGTGGAGGTTAGCTTTGAATTGTTCCCAGTACTTAGATAGATACTCGAAAACGATGGAAAGCAATATCTTCTATCATAATGGATGAGAAAGTACCCACGATCATGATACTGACATGGCCAAAAAGGGTTTTTATAATTTTGCCGTATTTTTACATACAACTGGATTTTTGTTAGTATTTTAATACCTTTGCTGCCATGGTTCGCAATTTGATTTGGAGTTGTACTGAAATAGATGAATTGCTGGTAGAAGTGCTATTCGGGAGAGAGTTGTATCTTATGTTATTAATGTTCACTTAGCTCTAAACTTGTACAGGTGTTTGATTAAATGCATAAAGAAAAGGACTGATTTCCCCCCTTGCCCTTTCTCTTAGGTCTAGAGCTTTCGTTTCTTTACCCTGAAGACTAGGGCACCAAGAAACACAAGAATAACAAAGTTAACGAGAAGACCCTTTTATTTGCTTTGAAACTTGCTTACTGTTTGCTTTATTTGCCTTCACATAGAACTATTTTATTTTAGTCTAAATGCCTAGGATGATTCTAACTGGATAACATCTAATGGATATGGATTCTTTCAAATTACAGATGTAAATCTGCACATCATGATTGCAAAAATAAATTGGATAATTCCACTGTTACACAAACCCTAAGAGTATGCGGGAACTATTTGACACCCTCTAGTGGACTCTTGAGACTCGTGTCTCTCATTCAACCTTCCTTGGTTCTTCCATGTTCTCATGCCTTGGTAGAAGCCCAATTTTTCTTGCTCCTCTGCTTTTACACTAGTTGAGTGCATGGGTCAAGCTACCTCCTAATAAAAAATGGCCAAGGTTGTGACTGTCGGGCTTGCAGAAATGCGATAGGCAAAAGGCCACTTAGGTCTTGTAGTGGTAACATGAGCATGTTATTGTAATGATGCCCATGAACTAACAGTTCTTATGATAATAAATATGAACAAATACCTGCTGTTCCTATCTAGAAATAAAAAGTAAAGGTTGTATAGAAATCATCTTGTAAGTTGTAACTAAATTATAACAGTGCATTTTGAGGGGAAGTACTTGGGAAAGGACTTTGATATAAACTTTGTTCTATTGACATCCTGATAATTTAATTATAATATCACATTGCCATAACAGGCCTAGTATGATGTATTTGGTGGAGACAAGAAAGTCAAAATTGGTAAGTGGTACATAACTAACCTGAAGGATGGACACCATATTGCAGTAGTGGAGTTACCTTTGCTGCAAATACACTAAACAACCTGCCAAGTGAGGACTGAAATTGATTAAAAGCCAGGCATTTGTTGTGAGTCTCCTTGCTAACGGGAGATGTGGAAACACTGATGAGGAGGCATGAGGATGGGAGTCTGTTGACTGCTGGAAGTTGTTTTGAATTGTATTCTGTTTATCTGAAAGCTTATCCAATCCAGAAAAGGCTCGGGGCTGTAATATAGCTTGGGATGATGTGAATGATGGCTGAAAACAAATGAGTTAATCGAGAAAGATGTGCCATGGAAGGATTACAGTATTGGCTTTTTGTATATTGTATAGTATGATGTGCATTATGCCAGTGAAGAGATACATGATACATGATTGTGTACTTCTGATCATCATAACAGCTTGTATAGCATAATATTGGTTATATTATAGTCAAATATGCAATACACCATGAGAGGATGATACATTATGATGCTCATGCACTTTGTGCTCCACTTGCTCAGGAGGTTCTCAATTTCATAAATGATAGTGCAAGCCTGAAAATTTGATCATTTTTTACCATTGACTATCAACCTAATGCTAATTCTTGATGAATTGCTGCTGCAATTCTGGTCAAGAAAATTGGAAAACAGGGCTTTTTGATTCTTAAGAAGACCAAGTGGAGGGTAAACCATTACTATGGTTTACGTAGGCTAGTCTCGGACTACTGAGGAGAAACCATTGTTTTGAATAGAGGGAAAGGGCCACCTTGGTGTAGCGCAAGGGTTGAGTCCCAGTTTACATCAATTTGTCCAGGGTGTATTGTACCATGCAAACAGGAAATTGGTACTCAATATGCCTCTCGGTATGCAACACACTGACTCATGGTGCTTAGTGTCTCCTTTTCTGTGCCTGCGCCAACTACCATACGTTGTTCCAGTATAATACACATTGGTCCGCTACCAGTACTGTTATTTCAACCCTTCGTGTCGGGAATTGTGTGCCTGAGATACACTTGTGGCAGGAAACCACATGTAAACAATCCCACAAGCAACTAGAAACTATTTTTTTGTGGAAGTTAATTTCAAGGTCCATTTTTTTGTTAAGTAGATTAAAAAGTCTTCAGAGCCTAGGTTATGATCTCGAATCATAAGATATGGCGGAGAGGATGGATAAGGAAGCTATCTGTTATTTTGTTTTCTTCATTTAGGAAGGATTAAGGTAGGCCAGTCATGAAACATTGCATAAAAAGGTCTAGTGTAGCAGGCAAGGAGTGTGCTCACATGGTGCTCCAAATGACTGCAGGATTAGTCTTCTGATAATATTATAGTGTGGTTATAATTTGACTGGAGACTCTCTACATATTCTGATTCTTTAATGCTTTTACTATGGAGATTGTTTTACATGTTTATTAGGTTAAATTTCTTAGGTTGTATGGACAAATCTATTACTTGAAGAAGCTAAAGAGCTGGCTGCTTGAGTATAGGAAGGCCTTAGAGTCCTATTTAAACTAAAAGTCAATTGAAGCAACTGCATGGATATGTAGAGGTTGCAGGGGACAGATATAGAGCGCTTTCTGACTCAACAATGGGAACATAACAGAGAAAAGTGCTTTCGTACACACTCTATCTATCTGGTTAGTGTATTAACATTACTGCATTTATCACTAAGGTTAGTGTATCAAGGTTGCCGCATAGATATGCCCACTCTACCTTTATGCTTATCTATCATTAATGTTACTGCATCATTCTTAGCGCAGATTATATCAGAGCATGTAGTTCATTTAAGATATGTTTTAAACTTTATCAAATTTTTGGATATTACTGTGGAGTGTTTTGAAGGGCCTGCATAATTTGCACTCTGAAGGTAGATAGTACCCGACAAGTGGCAGAGTAAGGGGAATTCCTATCATTCTCTCCCACACTTATTATCCGACAAGTGGCAGAGTAAGGGGAATTCCTATCATTCTCTCCCACACTTATTATCGATCTAAGAATATAACAAGGGACTGATTAACCTAAAAATCACATATGCAGTGTTCCTTCTCTCCTTTTCCTCCGGTCACCTTGTTCCTATTCCACTCTTCTATTTTCCTTCTTTCTTCTCCCAGTGGTGATATCTTACTGAATCAGAACATATATATGTTATTTGTTCTTGTGTGCCCATCTTTCCGTTACTACTGTGATGCATCATTTCTTCTCATGTTTACCATTTTTATATTTCTTTCTGATGAAGATATGGTGTTGAATACCAAATGTCATTGCACGCCTATGTGTGCCTATGCATGTCCTATGTGCATCATGTGTGGTTGTTAAAAATACATGGCAAACATCACAGAAAGCAAAGCAGAAGGGAGAAGTGAAGAAACTAAGGAAAGAAGAGAGAAGAAAGGTTGTGATGATGGTTTTAATAGGTTCATTGTGTACTTTATCAACTAATTGTTTAAGTATGTAGGGTTTTAATTGATTAGGATTCCCTTATGCTGCATTTAATTAGACAACTATGGATTCACCCATCCACTATATCAGTTCCACAAAATTTAGAAGTGGTCAACCTGAATTTGTTGGTGATGTTAGACATGCATCCTCCTAGTTTCCTTTTTTTTTTTTTTTAAACAATCAAATGGCATTTTTTTCTTTTAAATGATGTTTTCCATAAGGTATTGTCCTAAAAGAAACAATGAGTATAAAGGAGTATGCATCACCTTACCTATTCTAGTATTAAACCCAAACCCCTGAGTGCCTCTCCATTCATGAGTTTCTGGTTGTCCATCTCTGTGTAACCCTATTTTCTTGCTGCTAGAACTACTAGCATCTTAACGAAGTTTATCTGATATGGTTCCCTTCTTACTCCAAGGGAAAGAAATACGAAAAAAGTGCATAGCTCAAAGTTGAGGGTGTGTTTATCAAATGTATGAATAAGAAAGAAATCTTTAATAAGACTAGAGGATCATCCTTAAGGTCTGTTGTATTGACTTGTACAGTCCTATACCGATTGTATTGTACCATCCCGTGCTGGTAAGGTATTGGTATGATACTGATATTCGCTTTGGCATATGCACTGAATTAGTCTGTACTGCTCAGAATTGAACAAAACCGTCCATATGGCTGAGAGAGAGAAAAAAAAATATTGAGAGGCTGTCTTGATATAGGATGTGTACTATGCTGCACGTACTTGACTGTACTTACCGAAACAATAACATATCATTGCAGTTCTCAGTTCCTGTTTTCCATACCTTGATCGCAGTCTTACATACTACCTTGCATGCATCATATGTGCCAAACTCTACTCTTTGTAAATGAAACGTGTTTCTCACAAGTTCTCACGTCCATACCCCTTTAGGCGTGTTATCGTATAACAAAAGAAGTAGCCTACTTTTTGCAACTCTTATGCGGTTGAATTTTTACCACTACATGCCCATCAAACGGATTAGCATTTTTAACTCATATATTTCTTAGGTATCTGTTACTGACCAAAAAGACAAGTTGCTAGGCTTCATCACGTTTCACGAATTTAATAAGACCGTGCCTTATAGCTTGTAAGGTCAACTCAATGTATACGTCACAATACAGGAAGGAGTCAATATAGCCATGATGTCTTAGTGCTTTTCAGCTTGGTTGATGTATGATCAAGTTGTTCATTCTCCTTTTGCGGTCATGCAGCTGGAATGCTTTGGAGTGGAGAAACACCTGCTGTCAAAGCACTGGAGGAGAACATGGGGGCATACTGCAATTTGCTTCATGGGTTCCTTTTACTTTGCCATGGTAGCACTGTGGGTGCTGGGCCAACCCTCCACGCGAGCATCTGTGCTTCGGCAAAACAAGTCATTGATTGCAGTCTTTCACTGTTAAGAGAAGCAGTCTCCTCTTGTGGTATGCATTTCTCTCACCTTAATTTTTTCTTTTGAATTTCTGAAATGTCCAAAGTTTTTTAAAATTCTATGTATTAGATTCAAATTTTCCTTGCTTTTACCACCAACAGCAGACAATAAAAATTGGGACAATTATCTGGGATAAAATAACTGATTGAAAAGTCACTCCATCTCTTGGGTCTTAAATTGTGAATTGTAATTGCATCAGACAACATCTTTGTCCAAATAATCGTACGGTTAAATATTTGAAAAAATAAGTCCATCTCTATTTTCGGGCAATTATGTACACGTTTGCTTCAAATGACCTTTTGCATTATGTTTAGGCACAACACTAGGTCGAAAATACAGCAGTTTAATCTTTTTTAATAAATTTTGTGCAGACTCTTGCAGTTCCAACAAAAAATTATCAATCCCAAAGCTGTCGGGCTTGGTTTGGGAAGCATGTGATGCCCTCAAGAAGACCCCCACCACAAACTGCACGGCCATAGGGCGGGCTATGACTCAGGTTGCAGTCTCCGTTAAAGATGTCTTCCGGGAATTGGGAGAACTCAAGCCTGCTGCTTCTGCTGATGATTCAGCTGGTGGAACTTCTGGTGAAGCTGCTGACAAGACACATGACTCTGATGAAGAGGGTGATTCGATTGAGAGCGACCTTGGTGATGACCTGACACCTGAGGAGATGGGCATTGCTCAGTTAGCCATTAGTGTGGTGTCTGATACACTTGCTGTCATAAAAGAGGTCATCCGGTTTATCACTGGCTTGCTCAAGAGTTCAAGTCGTGAGCGCAGCACTGAGGATTATGTTGATTCATTGGAGAGATTGCTGAGCTACTGCCAGGAGATGGGAACCCAGGTTAATGAGCTTGGAGCTTCTGTTTACCCTCCGCAAGAGATTTCTGAAATGAAGTTGATTTCGAGAAAGATGCACAGTGGAGTCGATGAGATGCGTGCAGAAGTTGGTAGCCTTCAAGGCTCATCTGGAGGTGTGTGTGAGGCCTTTGAAGGTCTGCATAATTCCTTGGGGAAACTGGAGTGTAGGTTGGGTGAGGATCTAGTTCCTGAAATGGGAAGACTTGCCATCTAGCATGCCAGAGGTATTTTGTGTAGCATCCGAACTGTTTCTTTGAGCCTACGAGTATGGTTCTGTAGTTGAGGGCCTTTTGTGGAGGAAATCGTTGCAAAACCCATTTAGAAGTGAACTATAAAAACTTAAAAAGAGAGGGAATGTAATGAAATCTAATCTGATCACAATAGGTTGAGTCTAAACTGGTTCCATTATTACGAAGGGACTGAGGAAAAGCAGCTCTTCTATTTTTTTAAAAAAATATTATTTTTAAGCAAACAGAAAGACAAACAAATGGATATTCGTTAAGTAGCACTTTCCAGCAAATCATATTTGCGATATATGTGGAATTTGTAATTGTGATTATTGGCCGAAGTTAATATATTCAAAAAAAAGGAAAAATATTCTGTATTTGATTTTCAATTTTTTTTATCAGCTAATTTACCCAAGACCGGTTATTTGACCATGCTCGATGTCTTTGCATGCGAGGATAAAATGCAAAGAGATAGACATGATTGGATACTAATATGGGTTAGTATTTTGTACCTTTTGCTTCTTTCTACACAATGGTATATATGGTTCACCATGTATGCCTATCACATTGTGTTAATTAGATTTAGATGACAGCCAGAACCTTGTCTCCCTTCAAAAAATTTCTGGCGTCGGACTGGGGTGAACCCCAGCTGAGCTTGATGCGATGCAAGTGCTTGTTTGTGTTCTTCCCTCTTTGTACAGAGTATGGTACTCATTGCGCATTTAAATACTGATCAGATTTATCCATGTCCATATTCTGCACCTTGGTTATAGGGAAGCCCATCTCCTTCCCGCTCAAGTAGGAGTTTCTAGGAGAACGAAATTGGGAAACTAATGAGAACTTTTCTTTTTGTTCTTTCTTTCCCTTCTTTTTTTTTTTTATGAGCAACTCACCAGGGAACCTGAATTCTGAATAAAAGGAAACTTCAATGGATTGGACGCCCAATTCTTGAGTTATGAGAGAAGGGCTTATAAATGAAGAGGGAGAGGAAAAGAGGAGGAAAATTTAAATCAAACAGTTTCTTTTCCCGGTCTTGATGAACCATTAAAATAAATCAGTAATTTTATTTATTTCCATTCAGAAGCAGAACAAAGAGTAGGGAAAGAAGAGCTTTTATCAAACATTCATGAATTAATTTACGCAACCTGAGAAATCAATAGAAATCCATTTTAAACTAGTTTACCAATGATTTTCTTATGATTTGTATGCTTTGTCACATATGGGTAAAATATTTTTGCTTTATCTGTGATCATAATTTCTGTTTACCACATTAGAATCATTCTTAACCATCATTTCCCATCTCCCTCCCCAACCTCGCAGCGCCGGTAAAACATCCGTGTTTCATAACTAAATGAAATGCAAGATCTTTTTGAAACTGTCTGATAATCATGAAAAGGAAATGGATTTAAAGAATCACCTCAAAGTCCCGGGGTTTTAACACCAGAACTAAGTTTTGATTTGGAGTACTTTTCAAGGATTGCTTCTGCTTCAGAATGATCAAATTCCAAACGCCAAACCAGAAACTATCAAAATGCCTTATTTTTTTTGGGTAGGATAAGGGAGGGAAACAGCTAGAAAAAACAAGCTGTCATAAGTAAGTCTCAATAAATTTTGACCACAGTGGTTTCCATTCATTTGTGTTAGCTTCATTAGGCAAAATAAAATACACAGAAGAGAATTCCAGAGAAAAATTTCATTTGGTTAAACGGTGGCACAACTCAGGAATCAGAATGCAACATCATCTACTTTAACTGGATCAACTAATAAACCACTCCTGCTAGCTGGTGTACAAATATGTAATTACATATCAAATCAAACTAGAATAACAGAAGAAACCCAAGGCTCCCATCCACCTATATACAAAAATATACGTTGGGTATGGTCATGATACAAAAACAAATAGAATACTAAATGTAAACAACACTTACCTCTAGTGTGCTTGTGATACCTAATGGGTTATCATGGATCCATTTGAAGGCAAATTATGCATTAGGCAAAAGCAGTTAACGACCAATTAGCTTCACCATCCATGCACCACCGAAGTAGAGACCTAACAGTGGCCCTGCCAACAGTATCTGGGTCAGCGGATCAGTTGACGGTGTAAGCACAGCGGCAGCGACAACAGCACCAACCACAACATATCTCCAGATGGAGAGCATTTGGTCCCCAGACACCAAACCAACCTGTCCCAACAAGAGCTGTATAACCGGAACCTGCAAATCAACAATTAAAAAGCTTGTGTCATAAGTCGGGAAGCCCTGGATACAAAATAGTAATTAGTATCAGCTTCCTTGACTTTGAACACTATCGGTCCTGCAACCAGAATCCACGACCCTTATCCAACAAACATCTCTAAAAAATCTATAGACATGACCAGGATCAATCCAATAAAACAACAACAGTTTTGGACTACCACTCAAGCCTTATACCTACTGAGAAGATCATATATTAACTGTTAAGATACTCTTGGTCTTCAACAGAAGCAATGACGATATTTGGATGCCAGAAAAAAAATGCATGGCATGAAAGATAAGACAGAAGGGTGGCCAATGTACTAATTGACAAAAAATAATAATAAATAACAATTGCAGAACACATATATCACAAGTAGCAGAACAAAATTGTATTTTTTTTTTCTTTTTTCTTTTCTTTTTTTTTTTTTGTGTGTGTGCTGCATGAACATGTATATGAGAGAATGAGATGGGCTGGAAAAAAAATTGACAAGTTCCATTGGAACTACGTGAGCATGCTATGAGATGTGTGCATGCCCAGAGAGAGAGAGAGAGAAAGCAAAGACAGCAGAAAACTTAGAAGGTATTATTTGTAATCTCTACTTACTCTGTCCATAAGAGAAAACCTGACTTGTCGAGGCATAATGTGGTTTCATGACAGGGATTTCTAAAGTAATATGCTCTCATATCAGAATTGAATAGAAATGTAATGGGAATATTCAACAGTACCTGAAATGACAATCCTGTGCTGAACATAAGCACAAGCACAAACTCAAAGTATTGATCAATAGACCATATTGACTCCACTGCCCCTTCCGCATAATTGACAAAGAAATTTAAGGCTGCTGGAGTTAGAATTGAATAGGAGAAAGCAATGCCAGCATAAAAGAGCACTGACGAGCCCAGGACAATAGGCCCTAGGAACCTTCTTTCGTCTCTTGTTAGACCAGGAAGAACAAATGCTATGACCTCATAGAGAATGACAGGACTCCCCAGAAGAAGCCCACAGTAACCAGATACCTGCTTAGCATTAAAACACTTATATCATAATGAGCAGAATCACTTCCTAAAACTGCTGCATATTGACAGATTTAAACCATCAGAAGTGCCATGAGTAAGAAAAAAAGCCCTTCATGGTAAATTCAATTTAGTTTTTAATTATACATGACTGAAGGTATATATTTATATATATCTATGTATATATATTTGGACCTTGTCTAATCCCACTGAAGTCGGTTTGAGACCCAGACAGAGGGAGGGAGGGGGAGGGGGGGTTTAAGAACCCAATGTGCTATAAATTGGATTTACTGAGTTGTATTAAACAAATACATCTGACGAGGAGTATCAGCTTCAAGAAAACTGGTGCAGTTACAAGACAAACAAAAAATATGCCTCAGCAGTAATTACATAGAATAGCATCTGATAAAGACAATAATAAGTAAAGACAGCCATTTTCTCAAAATTTTACCTTTAAAGTTGTAAAGAAAAACTCCCCAGGAGATAGTTGCAGAAAGCGAACTCCTTGAGCACTTACAGGTGCTTCAAGGAGCAATATTAAATCCTTTGAAAAAGCAAAGCAACCTAACATAGCAGCTCCTACAGCCAAAACAGAGACAAATATTCTCTGGCGAAGCTCCTCTAAATGGTCAAAAATGCTCATCTCTTTATCATCAGGAAGAAGTTCTTTGCTAGGATAAATAAAATTATAGAGAGTGCTTTGCCCATTATCTTGCTTGATGCTCTCTGGGGAGTCTTCTCGGAAGTTTTCTGCCACACCAAAAAGTTACCAATAGAATTTAGGTCATGGATAGCAAAGTTATGCATTTCTAGCAAAGTTATGTATTTCCATTCCATGTTGCATCTTCAGATAAATGATCATGGTTGCAGTACTTCCGAGCTAACCTAGCAAGATTTAGAAAGTTATGACCAGTACTAGGTAAGAACATCTGTTATTTCAAGACAAATTAGATAAATAAATAGGAAATTATCAGCGCAATTATAGCTTTATAAAGGTGCCAGTAAGTAACAGGACTCAATTGAACATTTGACAATAACTGCAGAAGACAGAGCAACTTCTGAAATCTCAAACAATTATATGAAGAATAGTTATGTATGAGTGAGAGTGGTTATAAACATGACCAAACCGGACATTCATTTTCATGGAGTGGCAACATAAAGTAATTGAACATAAGTTATATGCATATGCAGACATATAGCAATTCAAAAATTTGCATGAAATTCCATACTGTATACACTAGCCTTCATCCACAAGATAAGGTATTGTTATTTTTGGAGATCACCTTATTACTGGGAATCCAACAGTTATCCTCAGTATCAATACAGAACTATATGTAGACGCAGAAGGATGCTATGAAAGTGGTGAATCAAGGTTCTAATCCTTGCCTGCAATAAACAGCATAAAAGAAGGCATGAGGCACATGTCTAACATGTCCTTCATTGTCCATGCCAGCTTCTTTTACTCATAAATACCTCAAGCATTCTCCTTGGCCACTGGTAAGGAACTCATCTTGAGGCATCTAAGGAGTTAATTCTTGCAACATCTTCAAGTTAGATTTCATACAAAAAGAAAACTTCAGTATGCCTCAGCTGTTCTTGGGCATCTTATCGGTTAAAAACAGATCTAAGCAAATGTAATGCCTTAACTACGAGCAACTTTCCTAATATCCTTTACTCCAAAAGAGATAAAAAATGAAGGCCGTGAAAGTATACCTACTTCCATGGAATGAACTTACATTTTTGAGTTCATGAACCGATGTCCATTGGATCACTACCTTGCATGTTTAAACTTCCTTTGTCCCAGGTCTCAGTTTCATTTGAAGTCTTAACCAACAGTTCTAAAAACTATGAAAAACATGACACATGCATCCGTAATAACTCCTCCATTTATCCTGAGTTCTTCAAGGAGTAAGCATGATAGGTTTAATTTCAAAATATTTAGGGGGCATTCAAAAAGATGTCAGCTGAAGCTTGGCTTTTTAGGAGATAGGAGGGCTACAAAAGCTACAATAGCCCATTGACTTAACTTTAGGTAGGTATTATGTGCTACTTTACATGTGATTTCAAGCAGAGATTCCAATGCTTCCCATGTGTAGCAAATTACCTCGAGCATCCATTATTCAAGTAAGTGCCACTCATCTTTGGTTGATTTGAATATCCATTTCTTCCATGAACCTTGACAATATCTTTATCATTTTAATATTCTAAAGTTCCTTTACTATAGCTCCAAATATTCTGACAACTAGATGAGGATTTTTTTTTTTTTTTTGGTATGCTTGCCATAGAAAAGAAGAACCTTTATTAGTTATGCCTTGAACTTGGCAAGTGATGAGGAATGTTCATGATGACCAACTCCTATAATGAAAAGGGGAAAGAAAAGAGAAAAGAAACAGAGATGCTAAAGAGGATAAAGGAGATTTAAGAGAGAGTAGAGGAGAAAAGAAAAAAAGCTAGGCAGGGAAGAAGGAAAGAGGGAGGAACAAAAGTAGGGAGGGGAGAGATAAGAGGGAAGAAAGTTGGAAGAGCAGGGATAAAAGAAGATGCAAAAAGAGGTTCCAGTCCAAAACCTTAAACACTACCATCCATTAAAGAGAATTGCATGCATAAAAAGGAAGGTTTTAAGTATAACGACTCATTAAAACTCAAACTTTACCCAGCATAATTTCACATATTAATTTCTTTGGATATAGTGTCACAATTAGTTTCCTTCTACCAAACTTCACCAATCAAAGAATTTTCAACCATCTCACTGAGAGAGGAAAGTGCAGACGCATATCAACCACTCTTGATACATGTTTTAAAAACCAAAATATAAAACCTGATTTCAGGCAAACACTTGTGCAACAATCTTCCGATCTGTGGTGCAACAATTCTAAGACATTCCCTCTAAAATCTCAATCCTGTTCACCCACATTCCATAGTAGAAAAAGTATATTTACAGATCACATGAAATCTATAATATTAGATAGAAACCACATAGTTATATCCTTTTTCTCTATATAGAACTCTACATTTATAAGCGTATCACAAACCCATATAACAAAGACAACTGAATCAACTAGCACCATCAAAACTCAAGTAAAAATCACAAAAGCAGGATATAATTTACCCCACATTCACCCCCTCTTCGTCCTTCTTCCTAATATTAAAAACCTAATAGCTGTCGGAATTACCGAAATAGATCAGATCATGGTACGCTTTTCTACTTCTTTGCGCTAGTAGGCTTCAAACTTGCAACAATATCACCAAATCATTAACACAGGAACAACTTTAAACCAACAAAGCTACAAAAACCAGACCTCGCTTCAGGAAAACTACTAAGTTAGAGCCAAACATAAAATTAAAAAAAAAAAAAAAATCGAAAGCCATGGTAAGTCGTGATTTTGTATGATTTTGCATGATTGTTAAGACAACAAGTCATGATACTGTCGCTTGCTTGTGTGGTGAAAATTCATAAAAATCCATCAGAGCATGAAATTGGAAAATTCTATGTTGAGTAGGATCTTCAAAGTTGATGTTTTTTCTTATTTCTATCATCAAAGTTTCTCATTTACCAACCAAACACTTCCCAAAAATCTCTAACTTCTAAAAATTAGAAAACATTGAATATGCGAAAATGATAACAATCCATACTTTTTAAGTTAGCAAATATCTGAAAATTGGAATCTCTAAGAAAATTCGAAGGAATAGTTGAAAAAAATGCAGAAAACCCTACCAGGTCTTTCCTCGACGGTGGCCCCAACACCGGCCAATAGCTGCTGCTGTTGCTGCCCCTCTCTGGCATCGTCTTCGAGAGCGGAGCGGAGGAGCCGACGATGCCTGTGGGGAGAGCTCGGGAAAGGCGTTACTTTGATCCGCGGGGCAGCGTACCGGTGCTGCTTGGCCGCACCAAGGCGGCGGAAGCAGCTGCTAATTTGTGGATGGGAGAGCAGAGCCGTGCTTCCCATCTCTCTTCTCTTTCTCTCGCTCTCTTCCTCTGGACTTTTCTCCTCCTTCTCGTTTAGAAGCGGGTCGAGAGGTGTGCCAGAAGTGGCTGCCGTAACCGCTAGATATTGTGACGGCTCTTTATTCCTCTCCTCTCGCTCTTCTTCTTTGTTTTCTTGACCCCGGTAATTAGTGGAATTTGCACGGCTCTGCCGCCAGCCAGACCCTGGTTCAAAACAACGGCATTCCTTAAATAAGCATTGGAGAGCTCATGTTATGTAGCAGAAAGATAGATCAATAGTGGCATTAAGATTAACAGATGATATTCGTTAAAAAAAAAAAACACACAGTGTATGTATGGCCATTGTCCAATTATTTGTTATTTACATGATATTCTTGATATAAATAATATCTTCAAAATTCTTTTTTTCTCTCAAAAATATCATATAAAAATACTGTTACGTTTGGTGAACAATTTAAAAAATGACGACGTTATATTTTTGTTATAATTTTCTTATTTTAATGATAAATAATTTGAAAATACACAACATATTATAAATAATAGTCATTAATGATTTTTTTTTTGGGTATAAGTCAATAATGATTTTGGTGGTGGCTTGGTACGATGGAATAATGCTACTATTGAAACCTTGCACCTAGCCACAACCGTATCCAAATGGTTGACAAAGATATTAAAATTATAGTCCAAGTTCAGTTTGAAATATAATGTAATATTTCCATCTTGTTATTAGGTCGAGCATTGCCATGGATGCATAGAACATTGGTCTATTAATGGTCACTTTGTTTAGAGATGCAATTGAGCTTAACAAAGTTGAGTATCAAGCCAATCTTAACTTCAGTTTTTCCGGTTTGGCTCATACTAAGATTAGATTTTAGCTTTTATTCGACCAAGTCAAGTTTTTATTTTGCAAATTAGCTCATATTTAGATACAGTCATCTATTAATGAAGCTTTTAGAATTTTCTAAGCCTGACTCATTTACTAAGTCAATACCAACGAGCTATAGTTGAGCCGATCTCATAACGTTCAAGAATAGCTCGAATCTTTATAGCCCTAATCCTATCATGCAGCATAAAGTTTCAGCTCTGATAGTTCCACACTATTAGATTTAGCGATGAAAATAGATTTGCTAAAAGGCCAAATTTTGTACTATTTGTCACACTTTTAAGAACTATGCAAAATTTTTACTGAAGATTGACCCCTTTTGCATAGGATTCATGGCCTATTTTCTTCTTCGCTTGTTATCTAATTATGACGTACGTATCGAAGGTAGCTATTAATTTGAGGAAAAATTATTGGTTGGACTTGGTTTATAGTGAATCATGGATAATTTATTAGTTAGGAGGAAAAAGGCATTAAATACATAGTAGGGCATGTTGTTAAGGAGACAAAAAATATTAAATACATGTTAGTATATGTTGTCATTATATATATAATTTAAAAAGAAAAAAGAAAAAAAGGATTAAATTGTTAGTGGTCCTTTATGAACCAAATCCCACCAATAATTTTTTCAATTTGAGATAGCCGGACCTATGGGTCATTATGCCATACTGGATCAGCAAAGACTAGGCTCCTTAACCCCATTTCCCTAAATCTCCATCACTCTCATCAGTTTCAAGCCCCAAGAATGGTGACTTCTAGTTTGCCCGGTCTCCATCCCTCAACCACTGAGGTGGTGAACAATGTGGAGCCGGCAATCTCTGAGGTACAATGGCCAACTATGGAGAAGAAGAATATTGCTAAAGATGTGCTTTATCATAGTAGCCAAATAACTAAGGCCGAGAAAATATGACTCGACCTATCAATCTGACTTATGTTCGATCTATCATAAACAGGTTTGGATTTAAGCTAAATAAATTTTGGTTATAAACAGATTGATCCTTTTAACCTGCTTAATATTTGGATCAGATTTGGATTTCAGTTATCTTATCCGTTTAACCGGTTTAATATTCAGATCAGGTTGAATCATATAACTTATTTAACTTATTTAACCTATTTAAGATCTATTTAATCTATTTAAAATCTGCTTAACCTGTTTCTGATCCATTTAATCTAACTTATTTAATCTATTTAATCTAACTCGATCTGTTTAATAAATAGATTAAACGAGTTGGATTGGATTATCTATTTAATAAATTAAATAGTCGAGTTCATATCTGAATTTTTGATCTGTTTAATAAACAATGGGATTCATATCTGAATTTTTGTTCCAACCCATATCGATCAGATCTGATCCGATCCAATTGCCATCCCTACCAATAACCCTACAAAACCCCCTCCATCCTCTCCCAAGACATTAATGGACTCGAACTATTTTGTTAGATCTTATCCCTCCGAAGCAAGGAGCCTCATTCAAGATCATACGAACAATACCTTGCTGGCTTAAGAAATTTGCCTTTAATTACTTGGTCGAGTTCCCAAGACCAATCATTTATGGCGGTGAAGGTGGATATGGAAAGGGTTCATGATCAGTTGGGATTTTTTGTTTATCAAGCTTATCAAAGGCTATCTGGAAACCAACGTCCTTTTCAATCCTTTCCAATAGAACCCTTTGTTAGGGGTGTAAGTGGATTGAAGAAAATCTAAAATTCAAATCGATCCAAACTGAACTAGAGGATTGAATCGAATTTTTGGACTTTGATTTTAGATTTGTAGTTAATTTTTAAAAATTTTAGACTTTAAACTTAGATTTAGATTTAATGTTATAAAATTCAAATCTAATCTAAAGTCCAAACTATTGGTCTAAACCAAATCCAATCCATTCTTCTAGTTTGGACTTTTGGATTTTACATACACACACATATATATAAAATAAATTAATACTACAAAATAGTACTAATATAATAATATATATAATTTAACATATGTATATGTATATATATAATAATTTAATATTGTAATATAATACTTATATAATAATATTTATAATATAATTTAATATATACAATATATTTTTTTTGGTGAGATTAAATACTTGAATGAAAAAGAAGAAGGATTTTTAAAATTAAAAACCTTTTTTTTCTTTCATTTCAAATTATTATAAATATCAATTGACTCAGCATTTGGATTTTTGGAACACGACTGATCCTCAAAGGTAATGAATGGAAAAAACAGCACGTCATTTCATTTTAAAGAAAAGGTATGAAAACATATTTATTTTGAATCAGAGAGAGAAATACACTGGAGTACCAATGTCCACCATGCATCTGAATATACATATGGTAATCATCCATTACCAGAGCACCTAGTTTACACGTGCGCTAATGCTTTTCAGGATAATATATATAATTTTATTTTATTAATATGATATGAAAATAGAAAAAGTATCATTTATCAATATATAATAATTTTTTTAAAAATATACAATAGAATAAATATACTATAAACTACATATAGTATAAAATATAACAATAATATTTATAAAGTTTTTAATAAATAATTATGCATTTAATTTAACAATATAGTAATAATTAAGAATAACAAAATAATAATAATTAAATAAAAAACTAATAATAAAAGTAACAAAAACTATTGAATCGAACTCCTCTTTGATGTCAAGCTAGTAGCCACAAATAGTTATCATGGGAAGGGGTAGAAGAAAGGAACATATATAATGCATAACAAATATATATCATTACAGTTCAATTAGGTTATTTTATATAGTAAATAAACATACTACTAATAATATTCTTGACATAGAAAGGTAGTATAACATGAAATTGCTAGTAGTAGTACTAATATATAATGTTATCAGAATTAGGATCTTGCCTAGGATCGATGAAGGATCCTTAGAAATCAGGATTGAATCGTAGGATCGGATCGTAGAATCGTAAGTTTCTACGAACTTCAATAATCGTGAGATCCTAAATCCAATCGAATTCATATAACTTGATTTTGAATTAGGATCTAAATTACAGTTTAATGTATGCAAAAGTTCACAAATCCAGTCCAATCCAATTCGAACTTTTTAGACTGGATTGAATTGGACCAATAGAATATTTGGTTTGATTTTGGATCCAAATTTTCAAGTTCAAAATATTTCGGATTGAAATTAGATTTAAGTATAATCCAATCCAATTCAATCTATTTACACTCCTACCTTTGTAGCTGGTTTGAACCTCATGGCAAGGTTGCCTTTATCCATTTTCTTTATATCTGATTGGAACCCTGCAATGGTGGGTTCCAACCTTCAATGGCAAGTACCCTCCTCGATCTGGGCTATTCTTTTTCTGGTCTTCCATTTTTACCAGTATGTGATAATAGACAAAGGACCTCCAAACTAGATGGCATTGGATTTCAGAGAAGAGAGGAGGAAGTTCCTTGTGAATTTCCATATCCATCTCCATGTTGGCAGCTATTTTATCACTACTTTTTCAGTTGAAAGCGGCAACTGGGTTTCAAGGAACATAGAAGATGACCACCGTTAGTGAAACATGATTATAGCCATGAGACAAATTATTACAATACACATATCCAGTTTCAACAAAAAGCAGAAGAAAATAAAAGCCGAAAAAGCCCACGAGAAGGATACAATTAATCGACTTTAATGACAGCAGAAAGGGTTCTACGATTCAAGCTGGGCATACCAGATACCCTGGATCTTCACTTCCTTGGGAGTCTTAGCCCCCAAATCGGTATCAGAAGGCTGAACGCTCTCAAACACTCCGATCACCTCCCCCGACTCTGGCTTGCTCTTGGTCACGCTCAACGTGATCGACCCGGTCGACGACGACGTGTTCTTTATGTTCTCCTTGGTGAGCTCCTCCTCATCTCCTCTCCCTCCGGCCGGCAAAGCCACGGCATTGTCATAACCAGTAGAACCTCCCCTCCCCTTGGGGTCGAGGAACGACGAGCCCCGGTAGCTGGGCACCAAGAACTGCCCTCCGAAGCTCTCCGGCTTGCCCGAGGCCACGAGCTGCTTGATGGTAAACAGGAATGGCACTCTCTCGCCACCCGGGAGCTGGACGGTGACCGCGGCGTAGTCGATGCCATCCTTCTCCTCGAAGGTGACCGAGCCGTTGGGAGAGACCTCGAAGGGGCCCTCGATCTCGTCGAGAGTGTAGGTGAGGCGAGTCATGAGCTTGGTTTTCTGGAATTCAGGGGGGGCGTTCTTGCTGACGCCCTCGGCTTTGACGGTGAAGGAGGTGGGCTCGAGGCAGAGCTTCTTCATCTGGTACTTGCCGGGCTTGAAGGCGAATGAGTCGACGCCGCCCTCGATGGTCGGGCACTGGTTGGCGGTGCCCGTGCCCTTCACTTCCATGTATGTCTTGCTCTGGATCTCATCGTACGTCAGCCTCTTGGGCACTCCCTCTGCGTTCGCTCCCTGTTTCATGTGGCCACCGTGACAAGCGATTGGAGACGAAACAAAACTAGGAGAAAGAAACTTTATCTTTATACATAGATATAAAATATATATCTAGAACAAATAATAATAATAATAATAAGGTTCAAAATTCTGATCCTCCTAAGTAGGAGCTACAAGAAGAAAGCATATACAGAGGTTTCTACTTTCTACTTCTATAACCATCATGAGAGCAGATCTTTTGGTGAATTGAATACTTCTTGGTTGTTAATTAGTGGCCTATGAAGAATTCCCAAGGGTCTAGCTCTAACTTGTGGGAAATTTTATTTGTAACATCTAAAGTTCGGGGAGGGATTGTATGTAAAAACGAAGTGTCGATAGCGTTTCTACCGCAACGACGAGGGCCGAGGTGGCGAGGGCGAAACCGGCGAGCTTGGTGGCGTCGGCGCATTTATGAGCCAGGTCTCGGAGATCCGACTGGAGCGAGCAGGTGAGCCGGGCTCCAGCCGGCTCGAAGCCGAAGGCCTTGGAGAGGTGAGAAGAGGTTCTCAGTTGCTGCCCGGCGAGGGTCCGGCCCGTAGCGCCGACCTTAGCCGGTTGCATCAACGTAGCCGCGGCTTGGAGCGACGCTGCCATCCTTCTCTTCTCCTTCGCTTCGCTCTCCCTCCCTCTCTCCCTTTCTCCGAGCAATCTATCCGAATCCCTTTTTGTGGGGGAGGGGACGTCTTATTTGGGCGGTGGATAAGAGGATCGGATAAGGGATTCTCTCTCATTGGTGCCCTGGAGCTATGGTGCCCGTTCTCTACCTTCACACGTGGCAGTCCAGTATGCTTGTCATTGTTCGTGTGTGGTGCTTATAGGATGTGGCCCAAGTGGGCCACTCTAGTCGCAGGATCACGGAAGCCAACCAATGGACACTTGCCGTGTCGAGTAAAAACAACCTCCGTCAACTCGAGCCCAATTGACGCCTGACGGCACCCACAATCGTGGTTGATTCCGTACCACCAAAGAAAACTTAAAATCGTTGTTAAACCTGCTTTTAGGATTCTCTGCTACACAAACACAGATATTAGATCCATAAGATCTTTCAGGCGGCTATGTATGAGGATAGTAATGGATTTCAGTTATTTATCTACTGCAATAGTAACTTTCTCTCATCAAACAATAACACTGTTACTACTGGGACTATGGTATTGAATGTGCTTGATGAACTGTGAGCATTGTCACATTACTGGATGGAAGGATGACTTACGAGATTTTTTACATCATGAAGAATTCTCACAATCTTGTGGAGGAAGAATGATAGGCTTTTATATCTTGATATGTAATGCTAATATAGTTAGAAGCGCAGAATGCAAAGCATATATGTGGCAATCAACATGTCACAGAGTTATCTTTCGTCAATCAAATTATGAAGGATACAAGTGTCTTACATGGAACTTATTTTAAGCTACCTATAGTCTAATAGAAAAACATTAAAGGGTTAGTTGATATGTGGGCAGTGTCATGTTTTTTTTTTTTCGTTATAAAAATCAAAATCAACATAATATTCAAAATATTACACCCTGGGTCCATCATTTGGGTCGACCATACGACATGACCATATGAACTCCTAGTAAGTCTTAAAGATCGTACAAAGCCTATAAAAATAGCTACATCGCTCAAACTCTACAATCAAACTCATCCAATGCTACATATCTTGAACTCTGGAAGGAAAGAAAAAATTAGAGATATGAGCATTACAGTCCAGTAAGAATCCCATCATAATTATACGGATATAATATGTAGTTCAAAATAATAAGTGAGCAAAATCAAAGAAAAATCATAAGTCATAAAATCTTGTATCAGGCATATAATACAACTTAGTAATTACATATATAAAACTATATTACCAATCATGTATTATCATAAATCCATCATAAACATTACTAGTGGATTCATATGACTCACAATTCATGTTTCATTAACATGTTCTAAATCAATGGTTGCTTTTCAGTTTGGATAATCATAGTTATGCTTCAGTCTATGACCGGCAAACCATACCTCATACTTTGATTCATGGTGGCAAACCATAATATCTGCACTTCAATTCACGATAAAAAATCAAAATATCCACATTTCGATCCGCTGTGATAAACTTGAAATATCCGTACTTCAGCCCACGGTGGCAAACTAGGATGGCATAATTTGGAGCAATCCAAGGTATCGCGATTCTGGATTCAACCTATGATCGATAATCCACATAATGGCTAGTCCAAATCTTTTTACACAATCAATAAATCATTCAATAATTTCATATTATATTTCTTATTCAATTTTAAAATATCAGATATCATATTTTCAACAATCAAAACAATCCACATATAATATATATATATATATATATATATATATATATATATATATATATATATATATATATATATATATATATATAATAAATCTTATATCTAATATAAAGTCAAAAATCATCAGGGTGTAAAATATATATAAGTACATGGATGATCAAAGAGATCTTTTACCTTTACTACTTTCACACTAGCAACCGATCTACTTATCGTATAGGCTCTGACTTTGTCAAAGAAAAGACCTTAAATAATTGACTGCTCTACTCCTTAAAAGCTGTTGAGCCTCACATATCGTGGATGGGTTTCTCAGCTGCATTTATAACCAGTCCTAAGCAAGTTATAATTGGCCTGGAGGACATAAGAAGTTGATCACAAAATAAAAGCAGAGGGCATTACTGGAATCAAATAATTGTTTCTCAAGAAGTATTCTTTGAAGCCGCTTCTCTATAAACCATTAATGCAAACAACAAATCTTGACTTCTGTTGCGGCCAATCCCTCGTCGTTGGTCGTCGGGAACAAACGCCTGCAAAAAAAAAATTCACGCTGACCGAAGGTGGCTCCGACGGGATCCTCCGACGATCAAGTCAGAGAGAAGACTGGGCAACAGTGAAATGAAGACAGAGAGCTCAATCGAGAGAGAGAGAAGCAAGCCTGAGAGTTTTTGAAAAAGGACCCCTCGCACTGTTGCCTTCCCCGATATATATAGTGGAGCGTGGTATGGCACCGTCATTAATGGCACGGACAATTGAAGAATTGTCAATTCACTGTAGACTGTCGAGTCGTCGTGAAGGTGTCGCATCGTCGTGGGGCTGTCAACTCGCTAGGGTTGACCCACGTCTTAGGTGGGATAACACCCTTAGGCGGCAGTGCCGCATGCTGTTGTCAGGACTGACAGTCTCTGACAGTAGTACGGCGATTGGAGAAGTCGACCGACCTTAGGTCGGTGGCCAGTTGAGGGGCGTCGGATGGAGATTCGGACCCCTCTGTCGGTCAGTCGGGCATGTCGCGGGGGTCGGACACCGGACCCCCCTCGGTGTGGTCGGTCGGGAGGACGGAAAGGGTCCGCCCGACCGACATACTCTCGGTCGGTCGGTATATCCCAACAGTTGCCCCCCCACTCCTGAGCCTGATGTCGCATTAGCCCGCGTCTCCACGCAGGCGGGACGTTGGGCGAAAAGAGTGGACTCCTCGCTGCGTCCCGGACCAGGTTTGCCGACTTCACCGACGGGTGGTTCGGGCAGGTAGACGTCGGGTGTCCCGTTGTCTGATGATGGGACGTCAAACAATCTGGTGCCGGGCAATCGGTTGCCGGACGATTCGATGTCAGGCGATCGGATGCCGGACGATTCGGTGTCAGGCGATCGGGTGCCGGACGATTCGATGTCAGGCGATCGGGTACCAGACGATTCGATGTCAGGCGATCGGGTGTCCGGCGCCTTTTGGGGAACGTAAACCGCCGCCCAGCGCCGGTTCTGGGAGCGCGGGGCGCTGTCAGGCGTCCCATCGGGAACGCGAATCACCATGGGCAATTTAATTCTGAATCGCGGCCCTTCCGCCACGTGTCAGGGGTTATCGGGCCGGCGTCCTTCGCATTAATGAAGGTGGCGTGGCCTTCCCGGGATGGGTGCGCCGAACCGCCGGGCCGAAAGAGGGCCCGGATGCCGTCACGTGTCGCCCATCATAGAAATCTCGGTCAGTGCGGTGTCATCTCGGCCGTTGAATGGCCCTATATATATAGGGCCACTCGTGCTTGAAGCTTCATTCCTGACGATTTGCTGTGGAGACTCTGTCCAAGCGATTCTTCCATTCTCGCCAGCAGCTACCTTCTCTTCCGCTCCCACAAGGGTCCACCCGGGGTTCGTGCTTCTTCCTGTTTTGCCTTAGCTTTCCTTTAAACCTCCTTTCTTCCTTCTCCTTCTTCTTTGGTCTCGCCTTTCTCTTGGTTCTGGTGCTATGGTTGGAAACTCATCTCAGGGGGCTCGGTCGAGAAACCCGACCGATGACCCTCGGTCGACTCCGAAAGTTGAGATTTCCTCACTTTCGGGGTCGAATGTTGATCGGCTTCGGGATCAGTATCATATCCCGGAGCAGTTCCAACTTTCCGCCCCAGGGGTCGGTGGTCGGGTTAACAACCCACCGGTGGGCCACGTGGCGCTGTACGTCGAGGACCTCCGGGTTGGTCTTCGGCTTTCGATTCCAGAGTTCGTCCGAAATCTGTTTGATTATTACGGACTTTGTCCGGCGCAACTGGCGCCGAACTCCGTTCGGCTAATAATCAGCTTCGCCTTGTTGTGTCAGCTTCTGCCGACCAACCCTCTCATCTCTCTCTTCCAGGCATTTTTTGTCCTCCGACCCCACCCTAAGGCCCGAGGGTGGTGGCTCTTCAACCCCCGGAAGGGTCTTTCCTTCATCACTGGCCTTCCATCGTCCATTCACGGATGGAAGAACCAGTTTTTCTTTGTTTCCTCTTCTTCTCCCTGGGGCTTCCCTTCTCATTGGGGCGCACCCCGAACCGAGGCGAACGAGAACAGCTGGGTGGAGGCGGATGACTGGGAGGACTTCCACCGACTCAAGGACATGTCGGTCCCGAAGCAGAGGGAGCTTGTTACCGAACAAGCCCTCTATGACGCTGGCCTGAGCTTGATCCCTCGTCTAGGTATCGCCCGATCCATCGGTTGTCTTTTTATTTGGCATTCGTTCCCGTGCATATATTAATCCTTCTATCAGTATCGCAGGGACACCGTCGAGGATGAGGCCGACCGACGCTGAGATCCGACAATATGCGGCGAGGAAGAGGCCGACGTCGGGGGTCGGACCTTCACGACCGTCGAAGAAACCCTCCGCAGCGGCGCCGACCGTCGCGGCGTCGGCGACCGATCAGTCGGAGCCGGTGATCGCACTCTTGGCTCCGACGGTGCAACCGGAGGAGCGGCCGACGGAGGAAGCGGCTGAAGGAACGTCGGTGGCTTCGCCGATGGGAGTGGCGTCGGACGCCGTTCGGGAACCCGAACGCTATCCGACGGTGTCTGCAACTGCAACGGGGGGTGTTGCGTCAAACTCGAGCATCCCCTCTTTACCGGATCCACTGGCTGGGGTAGCCGATCGGGAGAAAGCCCCGATGGACCCCGCTGACGACACAAGGTCGGGGAGTCGCATCGCGCCGCCTGGCGCTCAGCTCCCCGAAGGAGCGTCAGCGCTGGCCGACCACAACCTGGCCAGGAGGCTGTGCCAGGGGATTCTCCTCCCAGCCGACGTGGAGGTGCTGAGGTCTCGGCAAGTGATCGAGATGCTATCTTCGTTCTACCCGACCATGGTCGGGGTAAGTTCTACTTCGCCTCCCTTTTCCTTAGCATTTTCATTACTTCATTTTCCTGACTTAGTGTCCGCGTCCGCAGCTGATCTATACCATGTCCGAACTTGAAGCCGGGTACCGGAGGTTCAAAAACGTCCGGGCGGCTTGGAAGGACAGGGCAGCGGTCGCCGAAGCCGACCGGGCGATGTTGGTCGAACACTTGAAGCAGTCGACCGACCGGGAGGCGAAGTTGGTGGACGAGGTCTCTCGTCTCGGGTCCGAGCTTAAGTCGGCCCGAAAAGAAGCCAAGCACAAGGGTCGGACTGCGCATCGTCTGCGGCGCGAGCGGGATGGCATCACCGTCGAGCTCGAGGCTGAACGCGAGCAGCTCCAGGTCAGCCTGGGGAATCTCGCCAAGGCTGAGGAGGACCTGTCGATTGCCCAGACCGACGCCGACATAGCGAAGGCAGAGGCGGAGTCGGCGAAGGACTCCCTTGATCGGGCGGAAGCGGAGGCAAGGTCGGCGAAGGAGTCGGCGAGTCGGGCGGTGGACGACTTTCGTGGCTTCGACCGGTACCGAGAGGAGCTACTGGAGTCCGGCTTCGCATCATACCGGGTGGGGTACGAGGATGGTCGGGATGCAGTCCAAGCCCTGTACCCGGAGCTGGACCTCAGCGGCATCATCCCACCGGGGGTCGAGGATCAAGCCACGGAAGAGATGGCCGACCCATCGTCGGGAGGCGTCGTCGTGGCGGGAGAGGTCATCCCGGAGCAGATTGCCGAAGGAGAGACGGCCCTGGCTTCTGGCCAGGCCCCGACCCATGATCCGGCGCCGACCGCCAGTCCAGTTCCGACCGACGATCCTACTTCGGCCGTCGACCCAATGCCGATCGCGGTGGATACATCGGTCATCCCCGAGCTTCCGTCAGTCGAAGAGATTGACTCCGAGGGATGATCGTGGCCTCATCAGCTTTTATCGTTTTTGTTTTTCTTAGCACACTTGTAACCGGGCTTCGGTCCGATTTTGTAACCGAATGAACTTAAGAGCTTTCTAGTTTCTCTTTCGACTTCCTTTTCTTGCCTGCTGGGATGTGTTTGTAATCGCGGACTTCCTCTAGCGCCAAGCAGCCTTGGCGTGCCGCATTAGGACACCCAATCGTCATCCCGAGTCGCTAGTTGAGATAGTCAGTGGTTCAGTGTGAGGTAAGCAAGACGAACCCCGACCATTGATCGCCCGTCTCAGGATCTAGACCGAACAACCGTCGTTAGGCCGCAAACCGAATGCCAGAGTCGAACGCATGTCGTCCTGGCTTCAATCGGGGGTCGACCAACTTTAAGGCACGAGCGTGCTGAGTCGGCCGCACTGGCGGAGTCGAAGGTCATTCGTGGAGAAGAAAGTCGACCGACCTTCGTGCGCATCACGGCGACCCGAATGTCGTCCGATGTGATCGATCAGACTGCGTCTGTTATATTGTCGCGCACAGTCCATGCGTCTGGTCGGGAAGACGATGGTAAGTCGAGTTCCCCTCACCCAGACTTTGGTCGGGCGCTTGTGTAGCACCGTGTGATAAATGGTGGTAAGCCGAATACCCTTCGACCGGCTTCGACCCGGTCGGTAAGTCGCGAACGCAGCGTTGGTTGCGTTGGCGCTTTTGCCTTTCCCGGTCGGAGCGGGGTCGGCGAGTCGACCGATCGTTCTGCCCAAACGTTCTAGCCAAAAGTTGTAGGAGTGTAACTCCCATTTTCGCAAGCGCGTTCGACACACCGTCGGCGGTCAGTCCGACGACCCGCAGTAGAGCGTTAAGTCCGTGTTGGGACGTCGGGGGCTTGCATTCCTTGGTGAGCACCGAACCACAGTCGAAGGGCCGAAACTCCAGGCTCCGAAGTTTAAACTGAGTTTGTATTCCAAATGGGGGGAAGTACAGATTTCATTGATGGTACAATCTCAGATTGTCGGCGTTCCAGGTTCGGGGGATGATTTTTCCTTCCAAGGTTTCCAGTCGGTAAGCTCTCGGCCTGTAGGCATCGGCTACCTTGTAGGGCCCCTCCCAGTTCGGGGACAGTTTTCCCTGATCCAAGAGTTTTGAGACTTCCGCTTTCCTCAAGACCAGATCTCCAGGTCGAAAGAGCTTTGGCTTTACCCTGGCATTGTGATATCGGGCCACCTTTTGTCGGTAAAAAGCCATACGAAGTTGTGCCTCGCGTCGGAGCTCGGGTAAGAGGTCCAAGTCGGCCCTCCGACACTCGGAGTTGTCCGACTCACGATATTGCTCGACCCTAGTCGATGGCAATCCGATTTCCAGCGGGATCATGGCTTCTGTTCTATAGGCCAAGCTGAAAGGTGATTCTCCGGTCGGGATACGGGGTGTCGTCCGGTATGCCCATAGGACGGAGTTCAGCTCTTCGACCCAGAGGCCCTTAGCTTCATTCAGTCGGGTTTTGAGCCCGTGTAATATGGTCCGGTTGGTCACCTCGACCTCGCCATTGGACTGTGGATGCCCGATCGAGGTTAGTCGGTGTGTGATGTGAAACCTCGCACAGAAGTCTCTGAAGTCTGGTTGTCGAATTGTCGCCCATTATCGGTAACGATGGTGTTCGGCAGTCCGAACCGAAAGATGATGGACTTCTGTACGAAGTCTTCCATCTTCCGCTCAGTGATTTGTGCTAAGGGTTCGGCTTCCACCCATTTAGTGAAATAGTCGATCGTGACAACGATGAATTTTCGTTGTCCGGACGCCGGGGAAAAGGTCCGAGTATGTCGATTCTCCATTGGGCAAAGGGCCACGGGGCGATGACCGGAGCAAGCTGGCCGGCGGGTCGGTGTTGTATGTTGGCATACTTCTGGCATGGCTTGCACCTCCGAACCAATTCAGCAGCGTCCTTCTTTATAGTGGGCCAATAGTAGCCCTGTCGCAGGACTTTGTAGGCCAAGGACTTGCCCCCCAAGTGATTGCCACAGATTCCTTCATATACTTCTCTGAGGGCATAGTCCGCGTCGGTCGGCCCCAGGCGCTTCAGTAAGAGAAGAGAGAATGACCTTTTATACAGTCAGCCATCGATCATTACATACTGGGAGGCCGCCCACCGGAGTCGTTTGGCCTCCGTAGGGTCTTCGGGGGTAGATCCGTCGGTCAGGTACTGAGCGATCGGATCCATCCAGCTCGGCTCTGCCACTAATTGCAGTACTTCCCCGACCTCGTCGATGCTCGACCGTTCAAGACTTTCCACGAACGTCTGGCCCAAGGCGCAGTAGTCGGACGTCGCGAGCCTGGAGAGCGCGTCGGCCCGAGCATTTTCCGTTCTGGGGATGTGGAAGATCTCGAAGTATTCGAAGGGTGCCACGAGATCTTTCAATTTTTGGCGATATTTGACCAGAGTCGGATCTCGTGCTTCGAACTCGCCTTTGATCTGCCAACGACCAGTTGGGAGTCGGAGAAGACTTTGAGTCGGTCAACCCCGAGCTCCAATGCTAATTTCAAACCTGCGACGAGCGCCTCATACTTGGCCTGATTGTTGGAGGCCTTGAAGTCGAATCGGAGGGCGTGCTCAGTAACCACCCCCTCCGAGTTGGTGAGTAGGAAACTGGCCCCGCTCCCCTGAGCATTGGAAGCTCCATCGATGTGCATCACCCAGGTCGAATCGGGGTCACAGTCGCGGGTCCCGACCTCCGTCGGGCTCCCCTCCCCCGACGATAGGTCGGTCGTCGGGCATTCGGCGATGAAGTCGGCCAGAACCTGAGCTTTGAGGGCAGGTCGTGGCCAGTATTGGATGTCGAATTCGCTCAGTCTCACGGCCCATTTCGCCAGCCTTCCTGATGTGTCGGGCGGTGCAAGATGGCCCTCAGGGCTGGTCGGTGAGGACCACGATGGCGTGTGCCTGTAAGTACAGACGGAGCCGCTGTGCCGAAATGACTAGAGCAAAAATTATTTTTTCTACTTTCGTGTACCGAGTCTCGCTTCGTGGAGCACCTTGCTGACATAATATATCGGCTGGTGGATCCGGTTCCCGCTCTCTCGGACGAGCACCGAACTAATGCCTCCGAGAAGTAGCCAGGTAAAGGTACAGGACCTCCCCGACCTCCGGTCTCACGAGGAGGGCGGAGAGGCCAGGTACCTCTTCAGTTCTTCGAAGGCTTGCCTGCACTCGTCCGGCAAGAAAACTGCTTGGCCTGTCGCAAGGTTTTGAAGAACGGGAGGCATCTCTCAGCCGATCGAGAAATGAATCGGCTGAGTGCGATGATCCTTCCGTTGAGTCGCTGCACCTCCTTCTTGGTGTCCGGGTGTCGCATGTCGATGATGGCCCTGATCTTCTCGGGTTAGCCTCGATCCCCCGTTGTGAGATGAGGAATCCCAAGAACTTCCCCGAGGTCACCCCGAAGGCGCACTTGGTCGGGTTCAGCTTCATCCGATGTCGTCGTAGAGTGCGGAAGGTTTCTTCAAGATCCAGACATGGTCCGGAATTTGCACACTCTTTACCAGCATGTCGTCGACGTACACTTCCATGTTGCACCCGATCTGATCTTTAAAGACCTTGTTGACCAGTCGTTGGTAGGTGGCGCCAGCATTTTTCAGTCCGAACGGCATTACTCTGTAGCAGTAGAGGCCCTTGGCGGTCACGAAGGCGGTGTGTTCCTCATCCTCGGGTGCCATCCGGATCTGATTGTACCCTGCGAAGGCATCCATGAAGCTGAGCAGTCGATAGCCGGACGTCGCATCCACCAGCTGATCGATCTTCGAAAGTGGAAAGCTGCCCTTTGGACAGGCTTGATTCAAGTCGGTGTAGTCGATGCAGATTCTCCATTTCCGTTGGCTTTTTTCACCATCACCACATTGGCGAGCCAAACGGGATAAGTGGTCTCCCTGATGAAGCCTACCTCGAGCAGCTTATCCACCTCCTCATCGATGGCCTTCTGTCTTTCTGGAGCGAAAGATCTTTTCTTCTGCCTTATTGGCCTCGCTGATGGGTCAATGTTGAGTCGATGAGTCATCGTCTCTGGGGGAATTCCGGCATATCCGACACCGACCAAGCGAATACGTCGGTATTTGCCTTTAGTAGCTCTGCCAAATGTCGCCGCTCGGGGTCGGGTAATTGAGACCCGACCCACACCTTTTGGTCGGGGTTCCCTGTTATCGTGATGGGAACGAGCTGTTCGGCCGGCTCGCCCCACCCTTTTTCCTCCCGTTGGTCCAGCTTATCGGCCGTCAGGGGGCCTTTCGATTCGTCGCTTTGAGCGGAGATCTGAAAGCATCGACGGACGAGGTGTTGGTCTCCGTGCATCTCCCGACACCGTTTTTGGTTAGGAACCGAACCAGGAGATGATACGTCGAAACTATCGCCTTAAGGGCGTTCAGTCCGGGTCTTCCGAGTATGACGTTGTAGGTCGAGGGCACCTGGACGACCGCGAAAGTCAGGAGGACCGTGCTTTGTCGCGGTTCGATACCGCCGTCACGGGCAGAGTGACCTCTCCTTCCATTGTGACTGCATCCCCGACGAAACCTACCAGGGGAGTAGGGACTCTCTTGAGTCGGTCGGCCGACAGTCGCATCCGTGAGAAGGTCGAGTAAAACAGAACGTTCGTTGAACTTCCATTATCCACAAAAAAATTTTTACATCATAATTGGCCATTGTTGCTGAGACAACAATGGTGTCATTATGGGGGACTTGGATGCCCCGAACATCTTCTTCTGTGAAGGTAATCGCATCGTCCGGGCGTAGCTTCTTCGCCGGCTCCCCTCCAGCGGACGTCCCTGGGCCCTGCCGTTTGGAGATCATGTTGATGACCCCGACCGTAGGTCGATTATCAGTCGCTTTTTGGGTCGGCTGGGGTCATCGGTCGGCAACTGATCGAGCTGGTGGGTTCCTACGAAACTTATCGAGATACCCCCGGTGGATGAGGGCTTCGATCTCATCCTTAAGCTGGATACATTGCTCGATGTTGTGGCCGTGGCCCCGGTGGAATCGGCAGTATTTCCGTCGGTCGAGGCCCTTTGCCTTCAAAGGCGGAGGCCGTCGCAGGTACTCTTCCCCTTCGATCTCCATCAAAATCTGCGCACGAGGAGCCGAAAGGGGAGTGTAGGAATCATACCTGGGGCGTGTCGGCCTCGGGCTCCGACGTCGGGGCGACCTCTTGTCCCGTCGTGGGGGCGACACCCGACCATAGGTCGGGGGCCCGCCAGGCACGGCTGGGTCCCGACCCTTTCTCCGTTTCTCCTTCGGGCCTTTAGGCTCGGCCAGGCATCGGTCGGAAGCTCCCTCGTCCGCGCGCATGTACTTGTACGCGCGCTCCAGCAACTCAGCGTACGTTCGGGGGAGGGTCTTGTCCAGGGAGTAGGTAAATCGGGACGCCCTCAGCCTCCGTTTCATGGCCGAGATGGCCATGTCCTCATTGAGGTCCCGAACCTCGAGCGTGGCCGCGTTGAACCGCGCCACGAAGTATCGGAGCGTCTCATTTTTCCCTTGTTTAAGGGAGAAAAGGCTGTCCGATGTTCGGGGCGGCCTTCGGCTGGTGCTGAAGTGGGCCGCGAAGGAGTGCTCGAGCTGCCCGAAGGAGTGGATACTTCCCGATCGAAGATCGGAGTACCAGGCCCTGGCAGCTTTGCGCAGCGTGGCGGGGAAGCCAACGCAAAGGAGAGCGTCGGTTGCCCCTTGGATCATCATGAGAGCTTTGTAGCTCTCCAGGTGGTCGATGGGTCGGTGGAGCCGTCATAAGGCTCCACGTGCGGCATCTTGAACCGACTGGGGATCGGCTCGTCGAGGATGAGTCGGGAGAGAGGTTGGGCGGTCTGAAAGTCAACGTCGTTCGAGGATTTCTGCCCGTCCACCTGCAACTAGGCAAGCCGGTGATCGATCTCGTCGAACCTGCGTTCGTAGTCGTCGATCCGTCGGTGCTGGGAGACCCCGGGAGTAGAGTCTCCGGAAGAGTCCGAGAGAGAGGCGGACGGCGTTCGCGGGCGCTTCTCCTTCCTCGCTCGTTCTAGCTGGGAGGGAGAGAGCCGTCGGGGCCGATGGTTGACGCACCGCGGTCGCCCCTCCCCCTCTCCGTGGGAGCGCTGCGGCAGGTGCTCCTACGGAGGCGACGGAGATCGATGCGGGCGTCGGCGGCTGCTCCTGGAGGGCATCGGACGTGCCTCCGGTTGCCCGATCGGTGATGGCGGCAGCTGGACCGGCTGCTGCTGAAAGCTCTTGACCGCGTCCGTCAGCACGGTCATCTGTCGCACGATCGCCGCGATCTGCCCTCTGTGGTCACCGCGGGGTGCGGTGAGCTGGGTTCCCCGTGGAGGGTGGAGGAGAGGCTTCTTTCCGACGGGAAGAGCGCCTCACCGACCCGGTGACCCTCGATCGCTGAGCTCTCGTCTTTGTCATCTTGAATTTCATGGGGACAACGTACCGCAACTCCTGTGCGTGTTTCCTCGGCCCCCCTTCCTGGCGCGTCAATCTGTTGCGGCAATTCCTCGTCGTCTGGTCGCCGGGAACAAGCACCTGCAAAAAGAAAGTCCACGCTGACCGGAGGCGGCTCCGGCGGGGACCCTCCGACGATCAAGTCAGAGAGGAGACTGGGCAACAGTGAAATGAAGACAGAGAGCTCAATCGAGAGAGAGAGAGAGAAGCAAGCCTAAGAGTTTTCGGAAAAGGACCCCTCGCACTGTTGCCTTCCCCGATATATATAGTGGAGCGTGGTATGGCGCCGTCATTAATGGCGCGGACAATTGAAGAATTGTCAATTCACTGTAGACTGTCAGAGTCGCCGTGAATGTGTCGCATCGCCGTGGGGCTGTCAACTCGCTAGGGTTGACCCACGTCTTAGGTGGGATAACGCCCTTAGGCGGCAGTGCCGCATGCTGTTGTCAGGACCGACAGTCTCTGACGGTAGTACGGTGATTGGAGAAGTCGACCGACCTTAGGTCGGTGGCCAGTTGAGGGGCGTCGGATGGAGATTCGGACCCCTCCGTCGGTCAGTCGGGCATGTCGCGGGGGTCGGACACCGGACTCCCCTCGGTGTGGTCGGTCGGGAGGGCGGAAAGGGTCCGCCCGACCGACATACTCTCGGTCGGTCGGTCGATCGGTCGGTCGATCGGTCGGTCGGTATATCCCAACATGATTTTTGGTCTTTTTTTCTATGAACAGGAGGGAGTAGGGGATCTCTCAAGTCCCTAATGCTCTCTCTTTCATTATCCATTGATTCTTTGGTGATGTGAGCATTAAAGCGTTCCTATTGGAAATAACTCCGACGAAGAAGTTCATTTTGCAAATCAACCTTCTTCTGGGACATCTCCCCAACAGGATCGACCTTAGTTCTCCTCGATTATACTGGCCTCAGCTTCAACTTGAACACCAACGGCAAAAGGAAGACATCCAAATAAAATTCTCTCTCTCTCTCTCTCGCTCTCTCTCTCTCTCTCTCTATATATATATATATATATGCGCGCGTGTGTGTTTATTTTAGTTTATTTTATTTTTGATTGGAAATAAAGCACTGAAATCGTAGACAAGACAAAATGATTGCATGCGGACTGAATAGCCGCCCATCGTTCCACATCACCAAAATGACCGGCGTAATTGACCAATGGAGGCGCTTAACAACTAGGTGGGCTAAAATTTAAACAATTCTCCTCCGTGTTTGACATGATGCCCGAAGACAAAACAGCCTTGTGTATGATATTATTGTTTTTTCTTGGTAAGTGTGCATGATATAATTGTTTACCACTCACAAGTCCCATTTTGACTAATGGAGGTGGATTCGGACCGGCTCGAGACCTATTGAATCGGACTGGCTTTAGATTCAATCCGAAATCATTAAGATCAGACTCGGATCAAAAAATAAGATCCATTTTACTTTCGGATCGGATTCAAATAGATCTTTGGTTTGATCTGGATCTGACCTGAGCCTGAGCTTAAAATTTAATCCGATTAAAAGCTGGGCTTGGACCTGAAGTCCAGCCCATAAGCAAAATCCCATGGTGAATAACATGCCATGTTCTCGATTACGCGCTATCCACCATGCATATGCTTTGAGATTTACTTTGGTTCATACGGACCTGATGGCGGGTGGCTCGATGCGCCTCATTTCTCATGACTCGTATATCGCAACCCTTCGACAGTTTTCTCCTTCCAGAGCTCCTCCTCCGTGGTCTTTCGTGCAGCGGCGACGAAGCAACCCATCGCCCAAAACTTCCAATGGGAACAAAGCCTCTTCCTTCTGAAAAGAGACTAAGGACCCTCGACTTTCCTATCCACCGCGTCATCATCTTCCTCTTCCTCCGCTGTCTCTAGACCGCCATCGAGGCCATCTCTGCTCTTTGCACCATCGTCGATGATGAAGCCTACCTCTTCGTCATGGAGACCGATCAAGATGTCGTCATCAATCCCTCTCACATCAAGATATTTCAATCCATCACATATTCTTTTCTTTTCTAGAAGCACTAAAAAATATTTGTTTTTAAGATTTTATCTGAGCAAATAACAAGCTTCACGAAGAAAATGATCTAAAAGCATGTCCTTTATCAAGAATATGACGTATTTGATGGTGCCTCCTTTTGCACAATGTTAAAGGAGAAAAAGATCACAATATATCTTTCAAAATCAACTAAATCAAAAGAAATTAGAGTTGGGCTGATCGTCTAAATATTATCCTAAAATATGCTAAGAACATTGATCGTTAGGAATCTCATATGAAGTCATAAAAATTTCTCCATAGCTACTCGCATTAAAAATATTGTGAAGTCTTGAATCTCAAGCATGATTCGTATCCTTCTCCTCGAACACCTTTCTATTTTGATCTCCCTCCTACTCTATCTGGTCTCGATGTCTAATACATGACCACCACTATCGCGGCCGCCTCTTTCTGCACCGTCGATAGATGGACGTTACGGCAGCAGGTGGATGCTCTAGTGGCAGCAGATGGATGCGACGGCGGTTGTGCGGATGCGGTTGGAGAATGGAGGAGACAAGGAGGGTCGGTGCAATCGGGCTCTGATTGGTCCAATCGGATCTGATTTGGGTTTAGATTTGATTTTTTTTTTTTTTCTAAAATAATCGAATCTAAGTCCAGCCCAAAGGTCAAAAGATTTTTTCAGATTAAATTTAGATAGAAATAGGGTCCAACTCAGCTCGGCCCAATCCCAACCCTATTAGTAACCGCATAATGTCACTAGCTAGGTAACGCAAAGACCAGACACCGTTCCTCCATGACGCGCAAGCAAAACGACTGTGAAAAAGAAACAAAATCCATCCAAAATCCAAGCCAGTACGCTCATCAAAGTTATTCACGCGCTCCGTTGCCACCACTCATCAAAGCCTTCACGAGCTCCACCCACGCGTCCTGAGAGGACCCGCCATCTCCCCACGCTTCCTTCGCCCTCGCTGCCATCGCCGTCGCCCTCTTCCTCATCTTCCCTCCCTCCCTCCGACTCCATCACCCACCTCACCTTCGCCTCCACTTCCGCGGCGCTCACCACTCCCTTGCCGTATCCCTCCACCGCCACCGCCAGCCTCAACTCCACCAGCATCACTTTATTCATCCTCTGCTCCGCGTACCAAGGCCACCCGATCAACGGCACCCGGCGCACAACCCCTCCAGCGTGGAGTTCCATCCGCAGTGGGTACGAACGCCCCCACCGCCTCGTGGGCCAGCACCTCCACCTGCGGGGCCCACAACTTCACCACCAGACCCCTACCTTGGTGCGGCCCAGAAACCCCTGGCAAAATCTTCCCCAGATCCGGTTCGGACATATTGGACAGGACCTCGTTCCGTGGGGCCCGCACCACCCAGAAAAACCTCTGGCCGCTGCTTTCCAATCCGGTGGCCATTTCCTTGAGCTGCTCCACGGAGAAGGAGCCTGTGCTCCCGAAGCACAAGAACACAACGCTAGCCTTCGGCTGCGAGTCCAGCCACGTGATGCACTCGTGCTTTTCCTTCCCCCCGCTGCCTCTCCCATCAGCAATCAACGGCCCGATGCAGTATGTGGGAGTCATCGGACGGCCGGGAATGCTGGCGCCGTCTTGAGAACCGTCACCGCCCGCGGCTCCAACGACTCGAAGGTGTTGATCAGGATGCCGTCGTGTCTCGGTAAGCACTCGAAGTGGGAAAGGAGACTTTTGTAGCACTCGCCGTTCCGGTCTTGGACTTCAGCCGGCAAATGGGAAGCCGGAATCGGCCAGAGGCCGGGAAGTTGTCCGGGGCGTCTCCGAGATCTTTCAAGTTGCCAGGAACGGAGGAGTGGAGGATTGGAAGGTAGAGGAAGGAGGCGAGGTTGGCGGCGCCGCTGGAGAAGAAAATATCGGAGGGGATGCCTACCTCGACGGCGACGTCATGGGCCTCCGTGCAGAAGAAGTCGACGACGAAGGCGTGGACGACGGAGGTCTCGGAGAGGGAGGTGAGTACGGCGCGGAGGTGGGTCGCGCCCTGGCGGAGGATGTCGAACATGAGGATCACAGGGTCGTTGGGGCGATTGGGGAGGGAGGGAGATGGGGAGGTTGTGGAAGGAAGGGATGGGTGAGCGGAGGCTGCGGTGGCGATGAATGAGTCGTCGGAGCCACTTTGAATGGGGGGTCAACGACGAGGATGGTGACGGCCAAGCCGTCGCGGAGGAAGATCTCGTCCAGCTCCACTGTGGGCGCCAGGTGGCCCACGCCCATCCCCGGGTAGAGCACCACGCTTTCCTTCAGTGCTAGCTAGCCTTTTTTCCCCTTTTTTGCCCTCGGAACTACCGGAATTAGTGGCTGACGGGGCTCTAAGTGGGAGATAAGCGAGAGGTGGAGAACGGATTTTAGAGGGAGAGCTGGAGAGAGTGCCGTCCGGGGTCTGAATTTCTTGGTGCAGACCGTGAGAAATTATAGTCTACTTATTACTTAGACCAGGTCCAAATGGACCACGCCAAATCCAACCGTGGATAACACTCCACATTACCCTTACATCAACAAACACTCCACGTTACCCTTGTATTTCATGAATTCTTGATTGCAACTTACCTACCTTGCATACGCTCCGAGATTTGCTTTGGTGTACTTGGATCTGGCCCATGCAATAATTTCTCGTATATGTATCACTAAGCTGAATATTATGGAAGCTGGCTATTCCCATGGGAGTCAAATTTTTTTTGCTGAAAACTATTGTACAATAGAATCTCTTGTAAATAATTTTTGTTGGCCTAAAAAATTATTACTGCAGAATATAGTTTCTATGATATATACTCTAATACATTAACAGACTTTGACCATATCCTCTTCAGCTATCCCTTTGCTTCGAGTTGTTGGTACTTAACCAGAGAGTGCAACTTTATAATATTCTTTCATCCATATCAACTCTGATTGATTTATTGACAACTCCTGGGGTAGACTAACATTCTAAATCTTTGTTGACTTTTCTACCTTGGATGCTTTAGACGGTAAGAAATGAAAGAGTTTTTCAAAACTTAATGTTTTCTCCTATCCAGCTTCTAAGAAGAGTTTGCTCTTATTTACCCCTTAATAGCTCTAGCAGAAATGGCACGACTATCAAGAATTTGTTAAGACCCTGGGATAACCAACTGCTGCCAGCCTCAGACAGCTCTAATATTTATTCCTCTTAGATCCCTCCTTCAAAATTTTTGTGAAGGAGAGATAGAGTAGTTATTGGCTTTGTAATTCACAACAGTGTAAGGATAACTTTATGTGCCAGTAGCAGAGTAATAGCTTCATCTCCTGTTCATTATGCTGAGCTTTGTGCAGCTTGGATGGGATTGCAAATTGCTGTTCTTCATTTTGATACTACTAATAGCAGGCTTGAAGGAGATGCTTTGAATGTTATTAAAACTATTGTTGATGGTTTTATGGATAGATGCTTTGGATCTCCCATCTTGCAGGACATTCTATATTGGAAAGATAAGTGTAATGCTTGCCGGGTTACTCATACTAGCCGTAACACTAACAAGGTCGCTGATTGTGCTGCCAAAATGGCCCTTATTCATGATTTTTTTTTTTTGTGGCATGGATGACTTTATTCACCCTCCCTTATACTTAATTTTGCAGGATGACATACAGCGAATGAGCTACATATTTAAGCAAAAGAGGCTGGCTACAACATTTTGAAATCATTATCTTATATTTTTTTTCTTTGTTTAATGTATACTTGGGTTTTATATGGTTGATGGTTATCTAATTCTCTTGTATTTCTATAATGATGCCGTGTCTCTATATTTTTGTTGTATTTCTATAATATTATCTATTTCTCAATTTTTATTGGATAATATCTCTAGGTGTTCAGACTGTTGTTGGCCGTTTGTTTTGTTGCAATCTCTATATTTTAGTTAATAAAAATTTAATTTTTTTTAAAAAAATGAAAGCTTAATCTTTTTTTTTTTAGAGAAAAAAAGAGAGGAGGGAGGGTGGTGGTGGTGGAGGGCACACTGCTTCCCTGAACTAGTTGTCTTCTGAACGGTGATCAAAAAAAAAAAAAATCTTCTGAATATTTCGGACATTTTTCCGTTAATCACGTCGGATCTCAATCAAACGAAGTACTATTTTATTAGGTTATCCCGTATCCATATCATATTTTGTCATTATCTCATGATTATTTTATTTTATTTTATTTTTTTGATAGAAAGATTATTTTACTTTATCGCCGATTTGTACAAGCTCCTAATCTTGATTTAAAGAATTTTTTTGGTACAACTTGATTTAAAGAATTATTACTTCACTTCCTCGTTGGATACGGCTATTATATATTCTTGCGATTGGAGAAATAAATAGATTTACTTAAAGCGACAGTTTCGAAGAAAAGGAGTTAATGTCTGACCCTAGCAATGTGTCTTACCATTTTACCCTTTTCATTCTTCCCATCTATCCCCTCTCTGCTTCTATTGGAAGACAAAATACGTCCAGCTGCATGGATGTGAATGGACCAATTGGGGTGTGAGTTTTGCACCACAGTATCATTATAAATAGCCTTCATATCATCCATCTCAAAATGGATAATTCGTCTTCATCGTACTAACGCATTATGTATCACAATATCAGTGTCTATTTATATTTAAAATTAAGTGAGGGCCACCCATGTCTGCCACGATATGGCAGATATCCGAAAATAGTACCTCATTATATGGTACAAAATCCGAACTGATCTCTGGCTGTTGCCATGTAGGACCCATAGGCATTTTCTTCTCCACCTATCCTCTCTCTCCTCTTGAAAAAAAGATAATAAGTGTCCAATTATCTAGCTGCGGCGGGATCCATAGATTTTTCTTTCATTAAAAACATACAATAAGGAAGGAAATTTAGATTTTAATGGATTTGAATCTCGAATTACTTAACCACTACAACAATATAACAGAATCTGAAATACATAATATATTAAATTAAATAAACTATATTTTATCTAAATGTTGTTTATAAGCAAGTTATGGTATTTCAAGAATTGGTTCTCAAAAATGATAAAAAGTAATATGTCCTTTTTTCGCAATTAAATAAAAAAAATATACTTCCTCTCATTCATTTGACATTTTCAAAATTCACTAAATAAAATATTAATGATATCAAGAATTCAATATTACAAATGTCTCGATACTCATACAATTTTTTATGCTATGAACAATTTAAAATTTTCAAAATAAATTTTGAAAAATGATCTGGTTGAACTGATTGGTCGAGTAGTTGTATGAACGATGTGGTGACCAAATCTCTTGACCAGGTTGGTCACTTTTCTGAGTTTAATAAGTACGATAATTGGGACAGCGGAGTATCTATTTTTTATTAAAAATTACTATGATGGGCTTGCAGGTGGCTTTTTTAGACAAAAATTACTTTGATAGGTAAACTATTAGCATGTTTTTTCATTTCTATGGCTCCATGATGATAATAGAAAATTTATTTTGTAGGTGATATGTTAATTCTTAAGTTATTTTAACATGGATCCCCATCAAACAAAATTTATTTGTGCATCCTTGTCGTTATCTAATTGCACTAATATTGTGGTACAAGGTCCTTGAATTTAATTATATTTATTTTCTATTATTGTTTAAATTTGACACATTTTGCATAGTTCACAGTTGGTCATTATGAAATTTCTTAGGAATCATTAACTTTAACAAACATATTAATTTAATATTAATTTAATTCAAGAACTTTTTGCATTAGCATTATTTTAATGTAAGGGTTGAAAGGAATGCATAAAAAGTTTTCTTTGATAGAGATGCATTATAAAATAAATCTTGAACTAATATACAATCTGCAAATAATCTTCTATGCATTTTCATGGAGCGATAGAGTTTTGTAATAAATAGAGATATTTAATAAATTAGTACCAAACCTTAGTTTAGGTGATATAATATTTTGTCAATTAGGCAAAAGGCAAGGGCTTGATTTGAAACATCATCGATTGCTTCAACCTTGATTGTGCTGAGCCTAATTTCATAAGCTGTGGCCGACACGACCATCCAATGGTAAGATTAAACTTAAAAATATATTACAAACTGCTTGTTTGAATAGAAACATTGCATACAATAAAGTATTTAGGATTTGAAATGAAATGGTGAAGACTGAGTCTCACATCTTTTTGTTTATTACAATATAAGTGATGGCAATCTTCACGAGGTGGATAGATACTACCGGATAAACAATGATTACAGATATAAATGAAATTAAACTACATAATATTCATACGGAGTTGTTTTCATATCTAAATCTACCTGACTAATATTTAAATCCCAATCAATATCCATCAAACAAAAATAGGTATAATCAGTCAGATAATTATTATATTTATATTAAATAATCAATTTTATTTATAAATTTATTTAAATTTATATATCATTAATTTTTTATAAAAAATTATAACCATATAAATGAATCAGTGGAAGCAAAAGCCCCGATATTATAAAACTTCGTGGTGGAGTAAAAACGAAGAATCTTTTTTTGGTACTTAAAAACAAAGAATCTTTAAAGCAACGAGTTGGACGGGGGAATAAAATATAAAAAATATATATATATATATTTATTTATTTTATAATCGATTCGTATAAAAATAGCCTTGTCTGCAAGTTTTCTGACATCTAAAGATGCTATCACCTCCGCATAAATGTAAGGCGTGGATAGTACTCCTTTTCAAATGTAAGACATGATTGGTTCGATGCGCATGATCCACATATCAAAATGCATTTTTAAATGTTTCAACATGCGATCCAAGGCAGATCGGACCCACTTGTTTCAAACTACAAACTAATTCAAATGCGGCAATATCGGTTCCCAGTCACGAAGCCACGGGTGCAGGCCTGGCACAGGCTACCACCATCATTCTATATTATTGATGCTGCAATCGTTAAAACAGAGCCCCTGTGCCGGTACCTGGTCAACTCCAGTACTTGTGCAATCCTATGCAGGCCATGTCCCATGCATACAGGAGCAGTAAATGGGCATGGTTACATGGAGATTTCCCTAATTTTCTCTCTTATTTGTTATTAAAAATTCTGTTGAAAAGAATAAAAAAGTGATGCGGAGGATATACTACTTGTTGCTGCAATCTCTCCATTTGAAATCGATCGTCGTCGATGAATATGGCTGAGATAAAATCACTGTTGGATCTTCGTCCGAACATCTGTAAAATAAATTTTCATCGAGAGTGGTATTTTTCGATGAAGATCCTCCAATGCTCAATCAAAAGATGGAGAACAATGAGAGAAGAAAGCGAGGAGTCGATTACATATCTTGGAGGGTTTCGGAGCCTTAATTTATAGGAGAGGAGTTTGAGTCGTATTCATCTCAGAGTCTTGATGATTTTCGAATTTGTTGCATAGATTGATTCGAAGAAGATATTTTTCTTGTATGGGTGTTACAGCAATCTCTGTATACGCCTTTCTCTGGTGAAGAGCGACCTACAAAACAAGTCTACTGATTGGAATTATATCCGATGAAAATCCTCCGATGTCTATGTTAGTAAGAAGTGGTAAAACAGTAATTTAACCACTATTTTTTGCCGACGCTTTTTGGAAGCGTCGGCAGGTTGCGCTGACCTGCCACGCTTTTAAAAGCATCGTGTTTTCAACGACGTTTAAAGCATCGTAAAATTTCAGCATTGTCAACGCCAACGCTTTTAGCAAAAGCGTCGTTAAATAAAGAAAATACCGATGCTTTTTTGCATCATTATTTAACGATGCTAAAAAGTGTCGTTAGGTTCGCTTAATTCGATCTCCATCTTCCGTGCCCTAATTATCTGCCGCCGCCCCTCCTTCCACCCATTCCTTCCATTCCCTCTCCCGACTCCTTATCTCCATCGATTCTCCACCGCCGATGCCGCACCCGCCGTCCATGCCGCACCGCCATCCACCACTCTCCTATGCTGCTGCATTTGTCTATGCCGCATCCGTGCCGTCCACGTCGTATGCCGTCTGCCTTTCTCGAAGCCACCCCATCGGCCCTCCTCCCTCCCCTCCGGCGGCCGTCTTCGCAGGCCCAAAAGTTATTGTGAGTTCTTTTCAAGAATCTACTGTGAAAGAGCTTTGAAACTTATTTCGTGGGTGAATTGCTCTACAAACCAAATCTAAGTAAAAATCTATGTAAAAATTAGAAAGAAGACAAGGAGAGGAGGGTGGGTAGGCATTTTGTCACTATCTAAGCAGAGGCAGAGGTGGAGCTTGGGGGGCTGTGGGCCTCGAGGAACAGCTGCATGGAGTTGGATCACCAAAGCCTTCTCTTCTTCCCCTCTGCCTCTATAACTACTCGTGGCCACCGCACGATCTTTGCCTCACATGTAGTCCCTGTCCTCATCCTTTTTACAGTCCCATGTTCTGCTTCTTTTCCTTCTCTTAGCTTTACTGTATTGGTATTCAAAAAAAAAAAAAAAAGGAACTTTTACTGTTTTGGTCCCCTCCAGCTCCCAAGAGCCAAAAGTTGGAAGAAAACATCAGTCGGTTGTTGTCCCGGAGCCACCAAATTGTAAATTTCCCTCTGTCTTTCTTCTTTTCAAGTGAATTCCGAGCAGTTTGTGATCACTTCTTCTGGTTTGGTTTCCAAGGGTGGGTTATTGATCTCTCTCTCTCTCTGCCTCCTTTATTCATATATTGGATATTGTCTTCCTTATGCAATGCGTACTGTTTTGGAATTATGAGAAGAAAATGCAGCCATAGGCCTGTGGAGGCCTTTCTTTGAGTAGAGAGTTAGAGGAACCTAACCTGAAATATAGCCCATGGAGTGTGATTTTGGAAGTTCAGATTTTTATTTTTTTCAAAAAAAAAAAAAAAATCCAACATGTTCTCCAACAAATTGCAAAATCTGCCTGTTTGTGGCAGATAGGAAAGAGATAGTTTAGGAAGTGTTCCATTATGATAAGTTGCTGCATTGCACTGAATTTTAATATCTGGCAAATGCAGGTATAATAATGCATCAAGGAAGTTTCTGATACTAATACGTGATATTTTAGACTCACCGAGTCTTGTTGCAAGTTTGCAATACTCAGATGTACAAATGTGAGATACGGATTCTCAACAAGTGCAATTTAACAGGAATAGATCGATAGTAGATACTTCCATCATAGGATGTAAATTATTGTGCTTATTGATATCTTTCCCTCGCTAGACATGTAGGGTTGCTCGAGCCCAGATGGTCTTGTGGTGTACTCTGTTGGTGAGACATATAGTGTCCTATATTTGATGCATTGAGGTACCATAATATGGATTATCTCAGATCTTACCTATCAAAACAGTAATTTGCAAAGTAAAAGATTCAAGTGGGATATATTAATTTTTGATACATATTTAATATCAGATAACTCAACAGCACTTCATATCATTTTTTTTAGGTATCAAAGATGATGGAGAGAAATAATTCAGATGAACTAATAGCTCTTGCTCGAGGACCTAACAAGATTGTGAATAGATATAACGGTTTCATAATTAATGGCTCTAAATTTCATACTAGAGAACGAGAGAAATTTAGAAAAATACAGAATAGCAGTGTTATGGTGGAAGCAGATGAAAAATCCTATTATGGTGCACTTAAAGATATCTATGAGTTGGATTATTATGAAAAATTTAAAGTAGTATTGTTTAGATGTGATTGGGTAGACATAAACTCACCAAGGGATTTGAAACAAGGTGCAAATGGATTTACACTTGTATATTTTTTAAGGTTGATACACACTGGTGTGTTATTGAAGGATGACCCATTCATTTTTTCATCTCAAGCTCGTCAAGTATTTTATGTACAAGATGCAAAAGATAAAGATTGGTTTACTGTCATCAAAATAAAACCTAGAGACTTATATGATATGAAAAATTAAGTGGAGGATGATGACGATGACACTTAT